>NC_090884.1:6916743-6956743 GCF_036669925.1 Montipora capricornis | reverse complement strand
CTTGCGATCAGGCTTACTTTTCTTTAGAAAGGGCGGAAAAGGTACGCCTGATACGATTTCTTACGAAAAACCTTAAATAACAATGACCACAACCACGTTTTCTGAGCCCGCGAGACTGAGCACCCCCTGAGCACCCATTGTTTTAACAAGAACCGCTGGTCACCAACCTGTTTCTGGTCATTGCTGTCTATGGTCTTCCATTTCTTAACGAGTCGTCTGCCGGTAGTCCAGAATCTGGACTTTACTTTGATTGGCCGAAAAACAATAGAGCTCTTGGAGCCTCTCTCCGATTGGATACAGAATTGCAAAAAAATCGGTTGACAACTGATCAAATTATGGCCGCCGAGAAGGATTTGAACAGGAACGATATTTAGGCTCTGTTTACAGCTGCTGTTGCTTCGATTTCAGAGTTTTTTTTTTGAAAAATCTTAAAAGGAAGGGCAGAGAGAATGCATCCAAAGAATGATCATGGTCTGAAAGAAGACATTATAGTTGTACTTCCTACGGGATTTGGCGATAGTGTTATTTACAGTCCCGAACATTCTAGAAAAAAATGAATCGTTCCACTTCCACCGACTCGAAAGCGTTTGTAGTTGTGGTAAGTCCTTTGGAATATATTCGGAAGCAACAAGTTTCAAAAAGAACCGAATAGGACTTTAGTGCTGCCACATTCTGGGAATCAGCCGAGCTCGACAGACCTTGACAGAGAAATTCGAAAGCGCTTAACAATGGTCTAGTGACAGACTTCTCACAAAATGATAGTTGAGTAGCTGCTGCTGGAAAACTAGACATTTTCCTCATATTACAGTGATATTAGCATCTTTTATTGGCACCTCAAAATAGTAGAGTTTAAATAAAGTTCATTGTACTGTTGATTGCGCCTGATGATAACATGAAGTATTGGTGACCCTATCTGAGTGCTAGGGTTACCCTAGCGCTAGGGTAACCCTAGCCGGCTGCCTTGTAAACGCTCTTCTAGGGACAACTCGCCTACCCGGGACAACGTTTTAGCGGTTTCAATTGTGTTTGCGATACTGGCGGTTACCAAGCACGCAAAGTTGTCCCGGGTGGTAGGGTAACCCTATCTGTGAAATTTTGCTTGTAAACAAGGGCTATGTTTGACCCTCCTGCTAGGGTACTTACCCTACCTGCTTGTAAACAGGGTCCAAAGTCTGACTTCGCAGACATTCCAGCTAGAGTTCTATTTTGTTTTCGTCGCGTCTTTCCTCGAATCGCAGCGTGCCGGCAATTTCCGATAAAATCTGATTGGCTCACATTTATAGCATGACACATGATAACATCACTCTTGACAGGTGGACGGCAGACGACTCGTTAAGAAATTGTATTAGGCGTACCTTTTCCACCCTGTCTAAAGAAAAGTACGCCTGACCACAGGTTACTACGACGCGTGCTCGCCTTTACTTCACTTTTCAACGCCGTAGTTTTTAAACGAATATGGCAACAGATCTTTAATGATGACTAATAAATATTCATGACAAAATTGGGACCGGAGAAAATGTCCGATAATCGAGGTTCGACTGTATTAGGTACAGCAGGTATATTTAACAATTATTCCACGAGCGCGCGTTGGATATTTAACAATTATTCCTCGAGCCCGAATGGGCTCTGAGTCAATAGCCCATGAGGCCGAAGGCCGAATGGGCTATTGACTCAGAGGCCATGAGGGCGAGAGGAATAACTGTTTTAGTAAAATCCAACTAGTTGGTCAAAAAAATATAGAAACAAAACATCTTTCGCTAGTTAAAGCTAGACTTTAATTGTTGTTTTGGTTTTCAAAGCCGGCGCTTTTCGCTACTAGTGGGCTATAACAAATAGCCTACTAGTAGCTCAACCAATCAGAACGCAGCATTGATAATAGACCACTAGTTGGATTTTACTAAAAGATGATGGATAGCCAACGAGGGGCGTAGCGCCGAGTTGGCTATAATCATCTCATATCCAACAAGCGCGAGTGGAATAATTGTTTTATTAAAAACGCGCCCAAAATATAGACTAGACTACAATAAAAAGAAAAAGGCCCAAAAAATCACGCGTATGCTTGCCGTGTTTGTAGATCATGGTATAATGGCTCATAACCCATAATTGCTTAGCTAATCAAAACTCTCGAATTGCATTATCTTAATGATCCAGTTTTTAATAAGAACTGATAGCCTGTGTCCGGCGAGCCAATGGAAATGCTTGAAATCTGATATCCGTAGTCTGGTTTTTAATAATGATATTTATATCCACTATGATTGTGAAATACAGATGAAAAAGGCGTCATAGCGTGTCCAAGGATCCCAAGAAACAGCTATTCTCATACAAACGAAGATGAGACCTTCTTTGTCTGCGTTTTCACCGCATTTTCAAAGTGCTCTTTACAGCCCGTCGTATCTTTCTAATCCGCCAACAATACACGATTGGATTCAAAAATGAGTTGATGAAAAACGCGGTCGAGGCGTAGTTATATGCAATGGTCACTTTTCGTGTGTATCCCGACGAAAATCCTGCAATTGAAATTGTCACCAAAATCGGAGAGAAGCAAGCCAGGAACAAAGCGTAGATGTAAAGAATAGTCACAGCGGATTTTTTGCATTTTAGTACGCTTTCTACGTCAGTTCGGAGAGAGCCGACCGACAGAGTTTGGTGCGCAATTAAGCGCTGGTGTCTGCGAGCAATCTGAAAGATTTTGACGCTACAGAAAGTGATCACAATTAACGTTAGGATTCCAAAAACCATGGGAATGAAATTCCAGTGATCACGAAGCCAAAACTTCAACAACGTACACGTGACGACAAACACCCAAAGAACAAAGGCAAACTGCAATACCCGACGAACAGTGACTATCGCATGGTAGCGCAAATGCAGGAGAAGAGATAGAAGACGATCAACTGACACAGCTGCCAAAGTCAGTAAAGAAAGACTAGAGAATATGTACGCGGATATGTCGTTGGATGTAGCAAATACACAGCTTAAGTCGATTTTACCCTCTAATTGGGCGATTTTATACGCTACAAAAAATGGCTGACAAACCATACCAGTGAGAAGATCCCAAAATGCAAGGCAGCATAACAGGACAGACGATGGCGAATGAAGAGCTCGGGTTTTCTGAATCGCCCGAAGAACAACAGCGTTTCCTGAAATCGTTAGCAACGAAAACACTGTATTGAGTATGCAAGTGACTACATTTGTGATGAAAGCTTCTTTGGTATTGTCCAAGATGATATCAAAAACGAGACAGGGCCGTTTGCGTGTTTCGTTCATGATAACTGAAGAGCTAAGCTACTTTCTAACGAACACAATTATGGAAATTAGTAATGCCTTTCTGTTTCGAGTGAACCTTATTTTTTTAGCTGTTTTCCGGATGTTAATGAACGACAGCAGGGCGTGATCCGTTACCGGTGTGCATAAACAGATCTCTCTTCAAAACATCCTGTCTTCGTTGAATCAACTAGATAGCAACGTAAAAAAAAATGACACATCAAAATATGACTGCGCTTTCGAAAGTGTCCCGTGATTATTCCATCTCGTTCATGTTTTAGAATATGGGCGGAGTATAATATGTCGGTAACGTTATTGACTCGAACAGTTTCGAAGCAATGATAGCGAAAGAACGATGGCTTTTTGGATTCTCAACTTAAATTTGGTTATTTCACGTTGTTACTTTGAAGGGTACGGCAAAGAAATGAACTAGAACGCGTGCCACACACGCAACACGATTATTTCAACCAATGGTATTAACTCCCTCATGTCTTGCGTGAGCAAACACGTTAGCTGTCTTATCTTGTCTGCTGCCTCTGAATATAACAAAGAAACTTCTTAAGGAAAAATGCCCTAATTCATGTCTTAAATTGATGAATCGACGACATCACAAATGTTTTCGTTTATATTTATGAAATTTTGGTCTTAACTCCGTCATTTTTTAATCAGAATCGATACAGGATCACAGAAAACTTTGAATGGAATCTTTGCCTTCATTAATTACAAGGGATGAAGAGTTGTAATTACCAAGATGAGCAATAAATAATATGCAAAATAGTGGCCTTAAAGTGGTAGTAAATGACGGTATATGTCCATTTAAAAAGTCTGTCATTTTCAGTGTGGTTTTGAATGAGAAGGTAAACTGTATCATAATTTATCATAACTACATATAGGCAGCAACTTCGATTCCGATTGGCTGAGAAGACGTTTAGTTATCAAATAAAGGAAATTGAGCGCAGAAAGTAAAATATAAAAAATTGAGATGTCAGACAAAGTGACCTAAGTTTCGCAGGTGAAGCCTTGAGCAAAAATTTAAAAATACTCAGTAGGCTCACAGTATTCTCACGAAAGGAAGTTGAAGCCTATGTGAAAAACATAAATTACTTGTCGTTGATGGGAAAAGAATCAAAGTACAACTGTTTTTCACGGATTTTGGCCTTTTAACCACAAGTATGGCAAACATTGACGTACAGTATACATGAAATTCGTACTGCATTCTTCTTACCAGTTTCTATGTATTTCCTATATTCAGTTGGGTGAATTTAACACTTCATTTATATGATGAACTTCTTTATTTTTATCAGCAAATGTGCTGATAAGCTGTATTGTGTTTATCAGAAGCATCCCAGGATGACAGAAAACCTTGAATGGAGTATTTAACTTCATTGCAAATTATATTCAATAACGAAAGAGAGGAATAAAGAGTTTAATTTAATGAGAGAGGCAGCAATGAATGCTATGCAAAATCATTGAAAATGCAAACTGTTTACGATTGAAACGAAAAGAAATCATGACCTTAAAAGCGGTATTAAATGACGGTATATGTTTGTTAAAAAAGTCTTTCATTTTCAGTATGGTTTTGATTGAGAAGGTATAACGTATCATAACTACATATAGGCAGCAATGTTTGACTCTGATTAGCTGCGAGGATATCATGTTATCAACCAAAGGAAACTGAGCGCAGAAAGTGAAGTATTACTGAAAATTTGAGATGTGAGAGAAAGTGACCTAATATTGGCAGCTGAAGCTTCTTGCAGAAAAAAAATACTCAGTAGGTTCACTGTATTGTTAGGAAAAAAAGTTGAAACCTATGCAAAAAACAAATAACCAATCCCAGAGTTGCATCCATTGCAACGCGGCGTTAACAGAACCTACGGTGTCAATTCACTGAATCGATTAATAATATTGTATGATTGAACTGTAATCAGGGAAGCCTTATTCTATAAGCCTCGTGGTTTCCATGAAGGCTTCCCCGCCCCTTTTTGTACTTAGATTTCCCTCTATCGTTTTTTCCCTTTGTAAACTTATGTGTAGGGTGGCAAAATAAAAATTGCATTGAACTGAATTAACCCTTAGTAGAGGAGACATACATACACGTAGAGCAGCAGAAGACCTAAGCATTCCTCTCAACCAAAAATTGCCGCCTTATTGAAGCCGGGAACTTCGAAAAGATTCAACCGGAAGTTCCAAGCACGGTGGCGAAACGACGACGCCGGCGGTAACGACGACGCTACAAAACAATAGGTTTAGTGAGCAAAAACAATAGCTCTACACGCTCTGCACGTGCGTTTTACATTTTGGTACATTTCTTTGCCGTCATCTCCTAAATGACGACGTGAAATGACCAAATTCAAGGTTCTGTGGAGGACGTTAGCACATGAAGATGAATTTTCAGTTCTCGCTACGCTTCCAACCCACTCATACCAGTTTAATTCTTCGACAGTTACTACACACTTTTAACGCGAAACGACTTTAAATAGTTTCGTAGTGATATGAATAACGCGAACTGGTATTTTTAAATTAAGTCCTCGTAGCCATCGTCGTCCTCGTTTCGTAAGCTCCCTATTATCTCAAACTGAACTTTCCTTTTTGTCAACCATGGCGCAATACTAGTAGCTTGTGTCGTTGACGTTGGAAAAAGAATCAAAGTACAACTGTTTTTCACAGAATCTGGCCTTTTTAACCACAAGTATGACGAACATTGACGTATAGAATACATTTAAGTTTTGTTCCATTCTCCTCACAAGTTTCTATATATTTCTTAAGAATACAGTTGGGTGAGGTTAACACTTCATTCTGATGAACTTCCTCATCAGTTCTTCATTTACTGAAAAGCTGTATTGTGTCGCTGAGAATTTACATGTTGTTAATTAAATTTTGGGACCAAAAGAGTCAAAAATTGAACCAGCAATGTACAACTGTGATTGCTCCCTCAGGGTTTTGAAGCAGCAGATCTGATGCAAATCGAGTTTCCTAGCAACCGAGAAACTGATTTTGTCGATCCGGACACAATTGCGACAAAATCCGTTTTCAGATTTAGGGTTCGGTTTTCAAATGCGACTATTGGTATTTAAGGTGTAACGGAAATTTGGAAGAAAATTTATGTGAGAAATCTGTGATGGGAACTTAACACTGGCAAAACTTCATCTTGATATATGATTACCCTAACTATATCTAAGTACTAGTGACTGTACGGTCTAATGGAGGTAACAACCAAAATGCACGAAAAATTTGACCGTTTTCAAATTTGATCCAACATCATCCAACATGTTGCACCATATCTCAACATATCGTAACAGGGTGGCCAAACGTATGCAACATGTTGCGCCCAACATTGCTGCAAGATGTTGCGTGCGTTTGGCCAGGCCTGGACGACCTATGGCAGAAGAACATAAACGAAGAGGAATGAAAGAGAACAATATCAGGTAACGCCGCATGGGAAGATTTCACCGTCCGGTTTTTTTCAAAAATAGCTAAAATAATCTCTAAATCAGGCTAGTTTTACAGAAAAATCAATTTGAAATATGGATGTCTGTAACTTTTCTTTCACCTTCAGAATTTTTTTTACAATTTCAAATTAATTTAAGTTAACATGCAAAAAATGAAAAACGTTTACCGTCCGCAAGCAGAGATATAAACGAATGAAGTTGCAAAAATCAGGAAAAATGACAGGGTTACAAGATCAGCATTTACGCATACGTCACCTGCTCATTCGAGTCCGCGCGCGTGGAACTACATGCAAACAAGTGATCATGAAAGGGTTTGTGGAAAAACTTCTTAGCTTTCGTGAATAGGAGATTTACGATAATATTCCTCCTATAAAAGAATTGGAAGAAAAGTGTGCGAAATCAGCGGTAAAGTTTGCTATCTCCGGTCACCTATTTTGATTCATGAGCTGACGTAAGCAGCTAAAGTATTGCGTGTGCGGCTTTCGTGCGAGCGCTTAGCTGAAAACCCTTTCGAACTTAAGTGGCTGCGGCTTTATGTATCGCAAAAGCTACAATTGTAGTCCCTTGCAAAATACCAGAAAAAAACGAACTCAATTAATCCTACTTGGTCATGTGAAGTTCCGGAAATGATATTTCCATTCCGCAGGCCCCGGCAAAAGGAAAGCACACTGTGTGATTTAGCTTTTGGACTTTCAAATATGATGAACCTTCACACTTGTTTTTAAGTTGTTACCGGTTCTCTGGGTGTCCTTGGGCAGTTGCCACTTCATCACCCCTGCTGCACTTAGCTTTGCTTTCTCACACTTCTCTCTATCCACTGCGACATCATCTTCTTCACTTCGTTTCAAATCATACACACAATTCCACGCCACTGGTGATGTACAGCCTGTTATCTGTTGGTCTTCAAGCTTGTAGAGAAAGTCCTGGAGGTCATCTAGAGCCTACTCCGCTGCGTTTCTTTCTGGGGTTTACATGACAGAGCATTTTGGTTCCAAAATCCCAACAAAATAGTTGGAATCAACTGAAGAGAGTGTAGTGTAACGTAAAGTGCTAGATTTCTATCCCCTAAGTGCTACACGGCCAACGTTTATATAAACGTAACCTTTCCAAATAGTTGGAATCGACAGCTTCAACGTGTCGTTCAACAAACAGGGTTCTGCATGACTCAGGATTGTTTAGAAGAAGGTCCTTCAAGCCATAAGCTTTAAGCCCTTCCATATTGAACTCACAGAGGGAGTGTAATTTTCTGCTGACAAAACCGGGAGCCAAAGATGTCAACCATCAAATCCTCCTAGATTGGGCTCGTACACCCATGGTAAACAATGACATTTTGCTGACTGACAAAGTCATACTTGATTTTTTCAATCTGTTCCCTTTCTCATGGTTTCGGGTGGCATTCTTCATCAACATTTGGATTCACTAACATCATAAGTAGAGGTATAATAGGTAAACTCTGCTTACGAGCAAAGTGGCCCATTAGGCCGGAGCTTATACCAGTTTCTGTAGCATGAACCGACTAGGAGTATTTCTGCCCCCCCCCCCCCCCCCCTTCCCGGATGGGATGCTATTCCATCGCAGGGCTACTCCCAGCATTAAATTCGGCGGTGCCCATTTATACATATGGGTGGAAAGAGGCACAATGAGTGTAAATTGTCTTGCCCAAGAAGAACACAACACAATGTCCCCGGTTAAATCCAAGTGTTTAAGGGCCCACCTGCAGGTGGGCCTTTAAACTTTGCTTTAGTTCAACAGCTATTTAACATTTCTTTTGTTACTGCAAAAGTTGAATGAAGTTGAAGCCGGTTTGGGTTTGCCCGCCTCTTTCAACACTGTTGGGTAAACACTTGCGTACTAATCGGACATTTGTCATACTCTGCGAAACAACGTGCCGGAAGAGAGATTTCATTAAGAGTTTGACGACCATGTAATCATACAACAGTAAATTGTTCATTCTCTGTCTTCAAAACCTTTTCGCTCTGTTCCAGTTATAAGGCGGGTTCGCCTGTATTGTACGACTTGAAAAAGATGGAATAACCAGGGCATACTCACTGTAGTGCAGTTGCATCTTCAGATAAGGCGTTTTCGTTCACGTTGCTTTTCAAGTAATTTGAGGTTTGACGACAACACGAACAAACAAAAGTCGTTGTTTATAATCACTGGAACGGATTTTGCCACAAATCCAGTTGTAGCGTCACGGTTTCGTTAACACTGCACAAGGCAAACCAGATGGCAAAACCCCGCGCAGTGAACGTATCATTTTTATCTTTCATATGTGCGGATGTTGGTGTCGTCACGGTAAATAACACGATTAGCCAATGAAAACTCGAGCTTCCCCTCATTGCAAGATACTTTTGTGCTGCAATATAATTCGTCTCTACTACATTAACATTATTATTGCACATGTTGGCATTATCATGACTTGTTTTTCAAAACTTTCATATCTTTTTTCAACAAAATGTGTGTTTTAAGCGGTTGGTGACCACTTTCTCGCCATTTCGTTTGTTCTATATAATAAATTCAACATTACATGGTAGCTTGGGGATACGAAATTTACCTTCCCGTTTTGCATTTTAAAACATGTTTTAAAACGCTGCGACATTTGCAAGTCATGTAAACGGCATGTCGTAAGCTTGTCGCATGGGCCAAAAATCGTACCATCCTCCACTTATTCTTATTTAGGTCCTCAATTTGGTTCGCAAGTGCGGTGTTGTTGTGTCTTTTTTTTTTTTCTTATCATGGGCAGCCCAGAATCGATGTTCGTTTTAAAATATTTTGTGTGAATTCTACACCCGAAGTAGTTTGCCTTCTGGCAGTATAGTATCAAACAAACATCATGGGGATGCACGAACGTCCAATGAACAGAACGCTTCAAAGAGGGGAAGGCCAATGCAAATACACAGGAAAACAACATGTAACGTTACGCTTTCATCTGTTCGAATTTCCATTATCTCAAACAAGTCGCGATAAAAAATACAAGTGTTCAAACAGGGATTCTTTCTATCTATGGTGTCATTTCCTTTTAAATAATGAAGTTTTTGTGTGAAGAAAAATATACTATATTAAATTGTAATGTATCGGCATCTGGTACCCAACCCAGACATCACACACCTAAAGAATCGACTTGGGGCGCTTTCCTTTTCTCAGAGCTGGCAGGCCAGACCCGTCACTTTGCAAAGAGAATGCAACAATTTGAAGGAACACTTGCATGATAATCCCTCGTATTCTTCTGGGGCAGTATATATCCTCGAAGTGTGACAATTTGAAGGTGTTGTAGAGTTCGTCCTTCGAAATGCCCGGTCTGGCCGGCCAGTTCTGTCAAATGGAAAGCGTCCTAAAAGACTACTGTTTTTTTCATTTCTCTCTTAAATTAATGGGAAACAGAAGGTTGAACGCTCAATACTCTTTTCTTTCGACATCTGTGTTGAGATATTACCTTTTTTCGATAAACACCGGGCAAAGGCTTCTTTCTTTGAGTTCTTTTTGAAAGCCGTTGAATTTGCTCGATGTTCCTAGTGACTTTTACAGTTTAAACGACCGCCATTATACATTCTGTTTTCCCCGTTCCTTCACGTAATGGGGTTACTTGTAGGTAATGGCGTCGCAACATGACGGAAGGCACTTATGTGACGACACTGCGCATGTCACCCCTTTTACAAATGAAACCGGTATAAAAAAGCATACAAACGACGACGTTCACTGGCGATGGACTAGAATAAGACAACTTTAACACTGTATCAGTTTCTAGTTAAGGAGTCGTCTTGGCAAGTTCACATTTTCACCCTGGATTTGTGACTTCGTTGGTCGGCAGTACTCAAGTTCAATGAATTCTTGAAAAAACTGTACAAGATAAATTAATGTCTATTTATACGCACGCAGCTCTTGCTTGCAGTAAGTACCGTTTCCAACACAGTCCCTGAAGATAAAACCCTGACAAATTGCAAATTTTAATGTGCAACTAAACGTCTTGCTGTCAACTCGTGATGATTCTCATTCAGCCTCGCTTGGATGTAAGCTAGCCTCACTTGCACGTGTGCTCGATCCAGTCCATCTTACACCAGTCACACTTCACGTGACAGCACCAAATAAATGAACAGTTACACTTCACGTCTTTCACTCTGTGAACTCTGTTATAGCCTCTACCGCAGCACATTTCGCGACAACTGTCAGTACCCTCCGAGGTCTTATTGCACGTTCGACCGTACGTTCCCAGGATTCCAAATCTTCCATCCGGATTGCAAAACTCCGGAGAGTTTTCCACGTACACGAGGCTTGAGACAGACGGTTTTCGACTATTCGTGTTGCGCTTTTTCCCGCGTCGGCCGCGCATTAATTTCAGGAGCCTGCTTTTGTTTTTATTCATTTTCACTTTCAAGGCTTGATCGTACTTTTTTCGTAGTTCGACGGAGACTGCTGCCATCTTTGGCATAGTTCGCCAGCAAACTCGGACCGTGCAGGAACCGGAGACACCATGGCATCTGCAAGTCTTACCCATGTTGTCTTTAATGACCTGAAATAAAAAAAATCTTCAAATCAGGAAAACGAAGCTAGAGGACTAAATGGCAAGCTTATATTAATCCTCGTGGGCTGGATGTAGTATAAATGTTCAAAGCAGCTCTTACAACTGCTATTCAAAGCCATTTACTGAAGCAGGAGTCATTTTAGTGCTCATATTTATTGTACTTTGGTAGCCAGATTAGCCGGCAGTTATAATCTATTGAATTGTTTCTTTATTCTTGCAAAATTTCATATTTGGGCACTGTCGTAAATGTTGTGAAACGCAGTTAACTTCATTTTAACCTTGAACGTTGAAACACATATGCTATATCCATACTGAGGCCGTCGACTAGTATTACTGACTAAGATGGAGCGTATGTCCTAAACTGTTAGTTTCCTTTTCCAGCGCCGGCTCTTCTTGTCCATAACCCCAGGCGATCATGTGCAGTGACAAAGCAAGCTCAACAAAGTGGGAGGCAAAAGGCGTAAAACAACACGGAATATCAAACAAAAAAACTAATAACTACTGTTTTTAATGTTGTGAAAGGAAAATTCAATTTTTTGGTAGGAAAGGAATCAAACGCTTGGAAAGTACCGTAATTGTACTTAAAGTTTAGAGAAGTGGACATACTTAGAAACATAACTTGTAGTCAAGTGAAGCTATGATCCTCGCAGTTATGAGCGCAATTTTTGCAATAGCGTGGAGAAGCCTGGAAAACTCAGGACTTTGATTCATTCATTCATCAACGGAACCCTGAATTTTTAAGGCTTCTCTACGCAATTGCTAAAATTGCGTTTATAACTGCGAGGATCATAGCTTCACTTAATTTCATATCCGCAGTTCAATATATGATCATTTCATACATCATTTCGCTCATAACTAGTAGTATTGTTTGGATTCATATAATTTAAACCACGACTGAAATATCGTTTAATTTCAAACATATGAGCAACGGAAGAATGCTTAAGAAACAACAAGTTGGATATTTCAGTACCAAAGCGAATTAAACTGCGATAGATTCAAAAGATAAAAAGGAACCACCTTGTTTAGGTGTTAAGCCGTGACGTACGAAGGGTATCGAAGATCAGCCGGTCCCAGCAGGAGATCAATACACCGCTTTACGCTACTGTTAAGAGGTCGTTCCTTTTTAATTAAATTTTTAAAACTTCCCTGATGCATTTACTTGTTTAGAGAAGACCCATTTATGCCCGCAGGGGAACATGCGATATTCTTTTCACAAACGCGATAAAATTTCTCAAAGTGAGCTAAAAAAAAAGTCTAATTTAAGGACTGACGTTTTTGCTCTGTTACCAACTTTCGACACTATCGCCGAAATCATGCCTAATGTCGTTCGCCACCATAATCGAAAAAATATTTTGTTCCGCGCCAATACCGGTACCCAGCAAACACAATCATTTGGTCCAAAAAATTTAATAAAGTTTGACAAAAGATAAAACGTTAAGACCCCTGCTGGGCTTCAGGAGAAAACAAACAATTTAATAACGAAAACAAGGCAAGTTCATAGAGAGGTGTGGATAAACATGATGGATAGTTTTAAGTTTATGTTTTGACTCGTTTATTTTAAATGGGTGAACGCTTTTTGCACAGAAGTCACTACAAGGCCTTTATTGTCAAGACGTTTCTCATCGGCAAGAGTCCGACGTCATACAGGTTTCTCTTTGATGGATTTCCGAAAAAAAAAATTCATGTCTCGATGGTGGTAATCAAATGGTTAATTTGATAATCGTGTAATTTCATCTTTTAAGCTTGTTAACCATATCATTAAGACACCGCAAATTTTGGGAAAAGGAAAGGAAAGGAACTTTATTTAAGTGTCTAGTCTTCTAGCCCTGACGCACTAATTGGGGACACTGCAAACTGAAATCAACAAATTAACGCTAATCAAATGTTGGTTTTTGATAAGAGGTGAGAAACCGGAGTAACCAGAGAAAAACTTCTCGGCGCAGAGTAGAGAACCAACAAACTCATGCAACCCACATATGACGCTGGGAAGTCTGGGAATCGAACCCGGGTCACATTGGTGGGTGGCGAGTGCTCTCACCACTGCGCCATCCCTCTATCTGACCGTCTTGTTTTTTCCTCAAACTCAAGGAGCTTAACGCCAAATAAACGTCCCTTCAAAACCTACGATTGTGCCTCTCGTTCAAATGCTTTGAACTGAATAGTGATAAAGAATGAAAGATTCACCGTGGCGTGCTCGACTTGCCGTCTCAGTGGGTCTGAAATTGCACATAGTACGTTGTTGCGGATCTCCGCATTGTTGAAGAGCACAGCAAAGATCGGCATGATTGCCATCAAGTACTTCTTTTAATGTTCGACGAAAAACCAAGTAATGCTCGACAGAAACCGCCGTATTACAAAAGAACTGTAATAAAAAAAAAAACCAAACATGCACTACCCAGATAAATTTGTTGCCATAGTAACTTCCTGTTGTCCGCTTTTCATGAGCTTTAGTTCAGTAACCGATGGACAACGAGCTAAATATTGTAGAAGTGTAAAACATTTTCTGATAATCTTATTTAAAAGATCTATAAGACGTTTGTAAAGAACTGTTGTCTCTTATTTATCACGAAAAGATATTCATTATTCAAAATTTACTGAAAAGCTTTAGGAAATAGACCTTTTCGGCTTGTACATTTTGTTTTCCCAATACAGATCATGTGATAATACTCAGGTGGTTTGGTCTTTTGTTTTGTTCATTAAAATGAGGGCATGCAAGCATGAATATGCCTGCATACACTCTTTTTAATGAACAAAACAAAGGACCAAGCCTCCTGAGTATTATCACATGATCTGTATTGGGAAAACAAAATGTACAAGCCGAAAAGGTCTATACTCTTATTGTAAGAACGTGATCCTGTAAAGTAGATTGTGACAATCAAGAGCTGGTCCGTATCTTTTTTCAGTGATGGTCGCATGAATGACCGCTTCAGCAGAAATGACCGAATGAGAATACATGAGATTTTAATACAATAATTCTTAGCAGAAATGTTACTTAGTATTTGAATTCGAAATAACCTCGTCACACACTTCGTTTTTGTATATACTTCGATGAAAATTGAATTGAGTATAGAATTTATCGAGCCGAAGTTGATTAAAAGTAATTTAAGCTCTTAAAAGGTCACACATCCTAGCGGTTTATTGCCCAAGTTAGTGGCTAGTCTGCAACTTGTGAAAGTAACATACATACATCAATCATAATTGTTCATATTTCTCGGCGAATTCTGAACTTTAAGGTGTTTTTTTCTTCGAGATCGAAAACCAATAAGACTGAAACCCTTTTTTCAAATTAACTTTCTTTCCTGACAAAAGAATTTCTGTCACACGAAGGTCAAATGAAATTCCAAATTTTTAATCGAAGACTCCCTGTAGCCAAATAAATGAGGCAACATCCGGAACATAACCACAGTTTTATCTTTATTCGAGTTCTTCCGTTAATGCACGAATAATATCCTTTTCTTTTGTTTGAAAATTATAAAACATCATTCGGAAAACAGTAGGAATGTGCTAACAATAAAAATAGCAGCATCACTGATAAACTTATAAACACTTTGGCATATCGTGAGAAAGGCGGCAAAAAAGGAAGAACGCCAAGGGCGTGTAAAGAGTTGCAGAGTGGTTCATGCGCGGCTGTTGGGAAAGACGGGATAAACACGAGCGAGGCGCGTTTCCGCGCGAGAGTAATACGCGATCGACAGATAAACCGGAGATGATCTTTTTCTTGCAAAGACATCCAAAAGGAAAGGCTCGTCACATTTTCGGGATGAAAAGAAGGGAAAGTCAGTCAAGGTGGAAGGTGCCGTGGAAGACTTGCATTCGCGCGCGACGTCGCGATAGCAACAAATTCGTTCCGAGTTTTAGTTTTCGGAAGCCGCACAATTCACAATTTACACCCCACTCAAATTATCGGGAAGCTGCATAAGATAAAAAAGTCGTTAAGAAACTGGGAGCGTCTGCAAATTCACCGCACTTTTGCAGATGTCGGGCTTTTTTCCCAGCCATAGCTGTAAAAATTTTCAATTCTTTCTTGGTGACTCGAGCTCGGTCTACGGTGTATTTATTGAAGACAGAATGAGCGACAGAACGGGAAACGACACCAGTTTAGTTTTAAATCACAAGAAATAATGCGCAGATGATTCTTTTTAAATTGAAATTTAAATTGTTTGTTATTTGATTGTCTGTGACTGAAATGAAGAAAATAACGGGACGTACATTGTACGGACAAAAAAAATCTGCCGGAAAAGCACACACGGCTCTTACATCAATATTGCATATTAGCGTTTTCAAAAAGGTGTCCTGAAAAATGAAAAAATAAGTCTTCTTCAGATAAAATGCTAAATTCTTCGTTGTCCGGTCTGACGTGATCCTCAGAGTTTGCAATGGTACTTTGTGACAAACAAAAATTCCTTATAATTATGTGGTTGCTGCAATTTAGATAGAAAATCAGGGAGTTTAAGCAACGTTTCACTGAAACGTCAACTGAACAAAAACGTCACTTCAAAATATAAATTTGCGATTATTCTTTCTTCACCACGTGGTAAAATATCGGCGAAGCATTGCATTGTTTAACTGAATTTGAAGTGAATGGACGATTCACTATGTTAAGCTCACGAAGTCATCGAAATTTTATATTTCAATGTTGCACAATTATTGTATCTCCCTCATATTGTAATGGAATGGAGTTCCCTTTAACTTGATTTGGCTTCAGTGGTCTTAAAGTAATAAAAGAGTAAACGAGGTTCTTTATTGTATGCAGTCATGTTGCCGAACCTTAAATTTGCTTTTTTCATGTTCTTGCCGTGTGTTTTGAGGAATATGACAAAAAGGTGTACTAATATTTGTACAGAATGACTGTTTTTTCTTCATTGATACAATAATATTGTTTTAAGGCGTTACTATTACCATTGAGTAGATTTAAAAATAACACTTTTAATCTACAGATCAAATATATTAGAGGTGATGCCATTTTTTTATTGACAAGTACGTGCTAGTAGGTTCATGGCGATCGGATGGGGTGTGTGATTTTCGAGTGGAAAGGCTTCGTACACAAATCCCGGCTGTCAAAATGTTGCTTTCTTTAGTGAGGTTGTTCAAGGCTTCATTTGCCAGGAAACCAAGGTATTACTAACATTTTGAACCGATCAATTGACTATAATTGTAAACGAAACTATCAGCTGAAAAGATATTTAACGAGCAAACTATAGCCTCCGCAAACAAGTTCGCAAAAGTTGCAAAGCAAACAAACTATTTCTTCAACGTGCAACAAATTTTCCTCAGGCTAACCAAACATCCTCAAAAGCAACGCTGAGAGGACGTTTTTCTGGTCACCGAAAAATAAAATAGAGAGCATACTTTCCGCAAATTGCTATCATCAGAAAAGACGTTCGACAGTTTCATGGCAGACGCCCACCATAACGACAAAACCAAAGTTATCAAGCCTTTTTAATCCACATTTCCCCCTCGTTGTGGAATTGAACTCCGTTTTTTGTCTACGACGGACTCCGTCGAATAAGTGGCGGTTTCCATTAAAAGCCGGCTGTAGGAAACACGGAAGCATGTGACAAAATAAATAAGAGTAGAAGACGTGTCCGCTAGTGAGGAATCCAGTTTCCCGGAAAACCTCATCATCGACACCCATAAACAGGCCGAAAAATCGTTTGAGGAAAGTCTTAAAATGCCGTCGAATCCGTTCGTCTCGAGTTCGGACATTAGCGGTTTTTTTGAAAAACATACATCCTGTTATGTAACTTTGGCGGTGCGGGCTCGTGGGGCTTTAAAGCAAAGACGACCGCAACAGCAACGAAAATGTCATCTCTAGCCTGAACCTAGCTTAATGGTGTAGCATCCGAACTTATAATGGGAAAGTTACAGGTTACCTGAAAATCTTGTTCAAGGGCAGTGAGACTTTCTACGGGATGATGGTCACCGAGTCATTACAGATAAATAAATCTCTTAATTAAGCAACTTTAAATGAACATTAACATTATCATTGTGATCACTTCTCGACTGTTCCAGCCATTTTAATACGACACTGGGAGACGTTTGCCAGTAACCCAAGAATGAAACTAGTGTGAACGAAGCTTCAAGTCAAGGAAGACAAGGGAAAGGTTATATCACCACGTGCAAACGTTCCTCACAATGAACCCATGAAGTTTGTAATTATACGTTGCTGTTTTGCAAAGGTATGGCAAAGAAATGTTCCAAAATATAAAACGCACGGGCTGAAAAACATGCAGATTTGAGGCGTTCGATGCTTATTAGCAATGAATTCCCTTGTGCTCACAATTTTTGGGCCTCTCTAAAACTAATGAGATATAATTTAGAAGCGTGTTTCTTGAGCCTTTCTGTAACGCCGTCGAAAACATTTATAGCCCTCAATGGGTTAGTGTAACATTTTTTTTGTCGCGAACGCGTTCTCTTCAGTCAAGCTATGTGTGCTGTCGCTAATAACCGGATAACACTCAGAAAGTGATTATACTTGTCAGCAGACCACAAGATCAAAAGCGCTATTTTGTGTGTACTTAAAAAGCTCTTGCCGAAAAGGATATGGTCAATTTTTCAATTTTTCGAGAAAAGTTCTTTTTTGAGCCTAGCATTGTGGAAAATTGTGACCTTGACGCGATGAAATGTAAACAACAGTTTACCACTAAACTTTGAGCTTGAAAACCGCTATTTAGAAAAATGAGACGGAGATAAAGCGATTTGAAGCTTTAGCAGATCACATTTTGGAGTAAATGGCGGTAAACTTAGAAAACAAGGGTTCTACCCCACATTTTTCTAGGTTTTCTTATGCAATTCACTTCCATCATTCTTCTTTTTAAGCCCGTCCATACTAATTGGCTTCATTGATGTATTTGTCTTACATGCATCTTTCAACTGGTTTAGCCTATGATGGTTCATTGACTTTTTTTAGTGAAAATGGGACGAGATTTCCTAAAATTGTCATAACCCGATGACCTTTCAGTTTTCTTCATGTTAATTATATAATATTTTTCGCCTTTCGGACTATTAAAATTTCCGCCTTCACACCTAGTTATTTGTCCTTTATCGTCTGCCGACTATTCTTCGAGAAGTGTTTGTCTTAATATTGGCACTAATGGCGGTGACGATCGCTACTTCCTCTCAGTATTTACGAAGAATGTTAAGCGAAACAGACTTTGTCGACAGCGCCCCATTCACCGCCTAATAAAACAAGATCAAAACGAGCTGAATACTCTCACGTCGCCAAAAAGAATAGAAAATGCAATGCAATGAGAATAGCCCACTTTCGATGTATTAAAATTCAGTCCTAAACAAAAGAAACTAAATATTTTAAGCAAGAGCCGATACAACGTAGATTTGATTTTAGTGGTGTACTATATTTCGGCTGGCCAAACCGGCCTTCTTCAGGTACAATGAGAGTTTCCATTGAATTGCTTCCATGTACATATATATAGAAGCAATTCAATGTAAACTCTCGTTGTACCTGGAGAAGGCTGGTTTGGCCAGCCGAAATATAGTACACCACTAAAATGAAATCTACGTTTATCGGCTCTTGCTTAAAATATTTAGTTTCTCAACTTGTAATTACGGGCCGATCAGATCAAGCCACTGATCCAACGTACACCGACAGGAAGATTGTCCACGGTAGCTTGCTTTAAAACTCTAAACAAAAGGCATCATCTCGAGGCTTTAAGGATTTGTATGAGCCTCGAGATGACACCTTTTGTTTAAGACTGAATTTTAATACATCGAAAGTGGGCAATTGGACCCTCTCCAAAAAAACTATTTGACTGGCCTTTATCCGCTTGTTGCGTAATAACATTTATGAAGTGTATGTTTACTTTTAATAAGCTGCTAGCACGGTGGGTACAGTGGTCTGCAGTATTGCATCCGTCGAAAGTATTTACACATTAACCGAAATGTGCCATTTCCGAGTTGGTGTTTGTCTCGCTTTCGCAGTGAGTCTTGCTGCTCAACTATTGGCCGAAGTGCGAAATACCATAATACTCTTTGATTGTCCAAATTTTAAATACGTATTGTGTCTTGTTTCTCTTGGGACTTGCAATGGTCCCAAGGGAAAACAAAAAACAATGCTTATTCAAAATTTGGGTGGACAAACAAAGAGTATTATGATATTTTGCGCTTCAGCCAATTGAAAGGGAAATGAGTTTGATTTGCATAAGAATAAGCAACTCATTTCCATTTGAATTTATGTGCACCAGGACTCGCTTTGAAACTGAGGCATGCAGCAAAAATGATGGAATCGCAAAAAGCCATTTGCATGATGACGTAATTTGACCACAAGTATCAGAATCCTTCAGGTTTTGCTTGTCTCATGCTAATTAGAGCTACTGTTATTTTTATCCCTTTGGTAGTTGCAGTCAAATCATGACGCCATCGTGAAAGTTACCTATTGATACCAAGTGTGATTAGTGCACACGCACCTAATCATCGTGAACCATTCTCCTTCCCGTTCGGTCAGCATCGGAAAAAACGACGTCCGCCGGCTGGTTCCGAAAATCAAAGACTTCCGGTTCTTCTGCGCATTCTCAAAAATTAGACAAAATAGTGCGGGTTACCATTTTTTTTTTTACCAAAATGGGTCTTTATTTCGACTGCACAAACTTCGGAACCAGCTTTTCGGAGCACTTTCGGAGCTTAATCAACTAAGCAAGAACGACGTCGTTCGCTGATAAGACACCACGCTGAAAATATAACGACTGCACGCTGATTGGACTTAAGTCGCGATTATTCCACGTTATTCTATTTGAAAGGTTTATAGCAACTATCCAGGAGTTAAAGAAACGAAGACGGCTGCAGCAACAACAACGCGACAAAACAATATTATTATTTTATGGCTTAAAGAAATTAAATGGCCGTACTGCAGGTGCAGCACTCATTTTAGTAAATTTCCTTGTTGTACTCTGCAAAGCAATGACGTCAAATGAACAAATTTAAGACGGGAGCGTCAAATAGTACATCGTTCAGTTTCTCTCTTTACTTCCAAATAGCTCGGTCCACCTACTTATAGTATATTTCACCCATATTGTACAACATCGCGATAAAGCAAAATTATATTTTGAAGTGACGTCTTAATGATCCCAGACCAATTATCGCACAGCGACGTTTGGCTGTAGATACAAAAAGGGACACAACGACATACCTTCCTTCCAGCTTCATTGTTGTGGCGAGTGACCATGTCAGGCATTCCCTTTTCATTTTTGGCTGGATCCATGAATTTTGTTGAATAGTCGTAGCCAAAGCGGTAGTCTTCAGAACAGCCTCCCCATTCCCAGCTCATCTCTCCACTCTTATGACCAACGCCCGACACCCGGGAATCACAGCCACACATTTCCCAGTTGCCTTGGCTACAACCCTTTGTGACCTGATAAGCCACTCCAGCAGAGGTAATGGCTTCCAAGAAGGAACTCTCTTTGCTACCTAAAAGAAGTAATAGAGAAAGTCCTTCAAGTGAGCGCATGCAAATGAATTGACGGGAACCATGCTGGTCTGCCAAAATGAACCAATAAGGGCCATTTTGGGTTCCAAACCCAATCCTCTGACGATTGAAATTTGGTTCACTGTTTTGGTTATAAACACATCGAGTCGATAGATGTTAGTTTCTGCGGACTTTGGAAACTTTAGGGTGAGAAAATGTCTCGTTCTTCTTAAAACTTCTTTCCGTAACAAAATTTTGAACTCTCCTTCTCAAACTCATTAATAATTCATCAAGTGATAAACCAATTGCGTGCCCGCATTTAGGTCACATGGATGCACCTTGATACCGCGGTAAAAAACAGCGTGTTTGGAAATCAATTAGAGAAAGCAATACACAACTTCAACAAAACTTTATTACGTCTATTGTTTGCCCCCTTTTAGGCCTGGACTGTACAAGCAAAGAATCTTCTTCTTGCACACTTTTGGGCGGTTGAAACCGGCAAAATTCATCCTCAGCTAACCCGTCCATGTTTCGGAACTATAGCTGGACGCCACTGAATGCAAATTGTGGCTACTTGAAATAAACGAGCTTCAGTTGTGAAAAACACGGACATTATCATCACAAACTGTGCGCTGATTTTGTTTTCTTTTGTTTGCAATTAGGCGCCGATTGAGAAGACATTCAAAAACTCGTGCTTCGTGTTTTACCGGGGTTTCCAACACTCGAAAACAATAATGCTTTCATCAGTTTTCTCGTGTTTGGAAACCTCGATAAAACACTCGCACTCGTTTTTGAAATATTACTTCACTTGACGCAAACTCATACCACTGAACGCCACTACGCATGCTATCTCTCGGGAACTCGAATATGCAAATGAGGAGGTAAAACCATCTGCCGATTGAAATCAATTTCTATGAAATTTTGCCGGCTATTTTGGTTAAAAACACATCAAGTGGATCCCCAACTTCGTACCCAGGGTCTCTCTTCTTCCCTTCCTCTTTAAGAGGGTAACTAATGCCTGTTATTATTTACGTCTCCAACAAAGATTTTCCGCAAAGGACATACCAACATCGAAGATTATGTCCTCCAAGAGCGAGTGGACCCTTTAACACAAACGTTATCGCGTCGTGAAACGAGCCTCAGAATTTAGGGTACATAAAATCCCAAAGTGACCATACAACCGTCGAAAAAATTAAATGGTTCCTTTTTTCCAAAGTCATTAATAATTCATGAGCTTAACAGCCTATCAAAACAGCGATAAAACGTCACGTGTACTAAACGATTAATAACAGGAAAACGAATGTTAACGAGACTGTAAAGAAAGCTATGCACGGATGATACCAGTCGCCGAGGTTGAGTGTTTTCTAGAAGCTAAGTCAAACTCGGTAAAGACAGCCACCTATCAATTTCACTCACGAAACTCTGATTGGCTAAAGTGGCAAAGGCTATTTGTCGATAAACAAAGCTTACGCGATAGCAGTAACATAACAATAAATTGCCTTTGATTTTTTATCCTAAGCAACCTCAGTTTCGACTTTTAATAAACGTTTTCCGGGTGCAGCATCTTCATGTCACATGTGTGCCATTCAGAAACTTGGGATCAAGGTGCAATATAAAAACTTTCGGATATTAAGGAGCATTTTAGGCAACTTTAATTAACGAATCCGGCGTCTAGAAGACGCGGTACAAACGATTTGGCTTCATTTGTGCAAAACTATTTGAACTCTACCCAAATTAAGAAACAATGAACTTTACTTCGTAGTGTCAAAACTTGTCAATCATAATATAAATGATTAAGCTCAAGCTTTTTCCCCTTTTGTGGGTTGGAATGAAAATAACGCCAGCGTTGACGTCAAGTTGGGTTATGAAGCTGAACACAATAAAGAAAACCGACGGACTATTTCAAAAGGAACAACAGAGGTTTTTTTCGCTGACGCATCAAGAAATAATCCGTCTGAGGGCGACAGAAGGAAAAAAATGAATTCCCTAATTAACTAAAAAATTTTAAAGAACCGGTGGAGGTATACAAAGGGCGTTCCGCATTCCTACAAAGGAAAAAAAAATGCTCATAGAGTCATTTGATTTGACTAGACCTGAAAATGAAAAACGGTTCGGGAATACGACTTTACTGCCAGCTGGGTTTTTTTTTTCTTTTTCATTTTATTTTTAAATTGAGATATTTCTTTCACTGCTTCTTCCTGTAAAACGCATTTGAGGATATCCAAATAGGAGATGTGTTAGGCAATTCAAACACATTCAGGATTACATTTTTAGTTCATATCTATGACATTTCACATACTGTCCGTTGGGAAAAAAGGACTGAGCAAAACAAAGACCGTTTTCCTTTTTTCAAGATGAGGAGAAGAAAAGAGAACTCTTTAATCCAGTCTAGCCTCAGTCTGACTTGTATAGCTGATTCTCTGCATTACGCCGCAGAGCAAACAAAAACAACAATGCCCGTGCAAAGAATACGACCTGTTGCAACTATTCCAGACCAGAGCGATCTCCAATGCTGCACAGCAGCTTGTAAGAATGACAAAGACATCAAATAATCCATCGTAGTGGGAGAACACGAGAAAAAAACTGTGTAGCAGAGCTAAGCTGCTAGTAATCAGAGAGGGCTCCCAACGATTAAGTGCAACTAAAACAAAATATATACGTTCGACCAGCCCCCAGTTGTTCGAAGGGTGGATAGTGCTATGTACTGGATAAATCACTATCCAGTGGGTAACTCAATTGGTTTTGCTAATGTTCATCTACTGGACAGTGATTTACGCCGCAGTGGATAGCGTTATCCTCCCTTCGAACAACTGGGACCAGAACCGTGCAAAATTATTTGGTTGTGTTGTGTGAAAGACACTTCAGGCGAACAAGCCCTTAAATGCCAAAAATGCAAGCTATGAGGTCCCTAGAGGAAAGAAAGCGCTGATGGTGAATGCGGCTGAACAACAATAGATTGATGAAGGAAGACTAACCGAAAAAGGAAGAAACTCAAGAAGCACAGTTGTAGAGAAAAACCAGAAACTCGACCTAAAGTATCGATCCAGGGCCACAAAGGAGTAAGTCAACTGTGCGCTTCCCCAGGCTACCATCACTAGTACTCCTTCCCAAACGGGCAACTACATGCTCACCATAAAATGAGAGAAGCACAAACTGAGTACCTTGCTGGAATGCTACATCCCTTCGCTAACTACAAAAAAAGAGCATACACTTACTTTTCGGCAAAAACTTCCAAAACGTTTCGGCAATCTATGAGCTTGCCCTACGATATACCAATAAAATCTCACTGCTGTAACGTTGGCATAGTGATACGACTGTATCCAGGGACCTCGTGGGTGGGAGAACGTAGCTTCTGTGTTTTGAAACAATTGTCCATGCTTGCAATAAATACATGATCTAGATGACAGCTTTAAGCACTGTTTGAAATACGAGTGTCCGAGTAAAAACGGACGAAACTCTAAAAACACCAAATTGTTTTTTTTTTTTTAATAGCGGCGACATGACAAATTACCGGCGACTATAGAAAATACATGATAGACAATATTAGACCTATGGATACGAAACGATTTTGTAAGTTAAAGATCATCGTAACAGAGGCAACTTAAGCAATTTAATTAAGCAGTTCAAATGATGCCTCAGATACGAAGAAGCCTGTCAAAATTCCAGCCTTTTACGGGACTCGAAGCCATAAACCTACCGACTAACCCTACTCCACTTCTCTGCGAATGAGTCAAGCCAAGTGTGAGCAGGTCAAACTCGATTTGTTCCCAAGCTACAGCATTCCATCAGTAGACGAAATGAAAAAAAAAGACTTTGAAGACGTGAGACAACGCAACCAATTTAAGAGAAACGACGGAACGTGTGACCAAAATAAACATTTCTCGATTTTTGAGTAAACATTCGAGGCCATCTGTAACACCTTTTTTGGGTTCAGTGTGTTTACAAAAGCTCACCACTATTAGATTTTACTTGTTCTTTTGAATATATCGTGTCAGGTTCTTATCATATGGCGATCAAAGAATTCAAAAGGATGTTTCCGCAGAAGAATAGAGTGCAAACAAAAAAATGTCACTGAAACTTGTTTGAACTTGTGATAGCTTGAAAAGCTTTCAATTGTCCATTCTGACGCCCTTATTTTTGTTTAATTTCACGATGGATAATTTTCGCAGCCATCTACTTCACAAAAGAGCAATAGACAAAAAGAGTACAGCCTCGGGGTTCTTAAGCCCGTAATTATTGCAAAAAGCAATGAAGATATTTGTTGATAGATTTACTATGACTGTAAGGAATAATCTATTTCGGGATTACTTAGATTTTTTTCTAACAGATGTTAGCAGTCAGGAAGAAATTTTCGGAGAACAAAACGTCAACAATGCACTAAAAGTCTTTTAATTAATCTGAAGGAAACAGCCCACAGGGCTCCAAATTTTTAGGACAAAATTGGGCAAAGGAAACGCATTTCGTGTTCCGATGTTTACAAAGGCAAAAGCCAAGCAGACTAATGGGTGGAATGACAGTTAATGTTTTTGTTGTGGTGAATTCCACAGGAAACGTGAAACACTGACGCACAAGTAGTTAATTTTTGGGTAATTTACGCCTTGCTTTTCGTGTACTGCGACAGAACCAACCCACGCGTGAAGGAAATATTTTTCAACACAGGTCAAGGACTTTCTATAGTAATCGTAAAAAACAGAACGGAAATTGAAAGTTCCAACGAAATAACACAACTCGCGAGTCATCCACTCGCGTGAGTTCAGGCCCGCAAAAACGAGCGTGTGCGCGAGTTTCACTCAGAGCACCCACTCGATGATTTGAATGTGTTCGCTTATGTTGTTTGTTTTGAAAATTCTCTTCGCCTCTTTTCACATATTACTATTGAAAGAACCGGAAAATTAAAAGCTTAAGTCGCAACCACGTTCGACGAGTGTAGTGAAAAAGAGCTATTTACAACAAAGGGTTTTAAGCTGTAAACAAATAGACATCAGTACGTCAGATTGTAACCACGGCCGGTAAGAATGACGTTGTCGCTCGTATGTACACACTCCAGCACATGATTTAACTTCTGTGCTGTGTTAGATAAGGGAGATTAATGAGTTAAAGATACTGGTCGATACTGCAACAAGCTGGTGCTGGTATCACGGCACGATAAATAACTTAAACAGCGGTTTTCCGTTCAGGCAGTCGTCGCCAGCTTAGTTTGTAACGGTGGCATTAGTGGACGGCTTTCAATGAAAACAGAGATCGTGTCTCCCGATTTATTCATCCAAAAAGACCGTTAAATCCCAAAACGATCTCCGAATTCTGGGATGCAGATATCAACGCACAGACGAATCAGTTCTTCGCAATTCTTTGGATAGCTACGGAAAAGAGACACGATTATGGCGCGAAAACAGAGCGAACTCGGCGCCTCGCTTAAAAAGATCGAAACGGGGTGGTAGCATATACCAAAGATTGGAAGTGTTTGATTTTCAGATCAGTGCTTGGCAGGAAGCAAATTACAAAGTGATTGCTTAAGCCTTTTACATTCGTTCAATGTGTGTGCAGACAGAGAGGCACACAGCTAATAAGCCAAAAAAGAAATGATATATCGGAATAAGACAAGATCATTCAGCAGTTGCCAAAGGGTTCCAATCAACGGCTCTGCCCAACAAAAATACTTGTGTTGACAGATTTACTTAACTGTGTGTTAGAACACAAGTCTCAAATAAAATGAATAAAGCTAAAAAATTCTCTCAAATAACGCACCCTACTGTTCAAAAATGCGAGCAGCAAAAAAACTTGCGTCAACGAAGGCTGGGGTATGTTGCAACGCCCCAGGCAAAGAAGCGAACGCCATGCAAAATTTCACCATTCCTTGCTACAACTATTCCGTATTGGTTTGTAGCTTGAAAGAAGAGACAAGAAGAGGATCTCACAAGGAGAGCAAGAACGTATTTCTAAAACAAAACATTTCCTCGGATCTTTGTCCATGCAACGAGAAAAACACATGTGGATGAGAGGTCTCTGCGTAAACGCAACAAAGGGACGATCGATGAAAACGTTGCGACTATTTCACAAATAATCCACTACAGAGCAAATTAAAGCGGCATTCCAAATGGCTTGAAAATAATGGTGAACTGAGTCCAAAAGACAAGAAATCGGAAACAATCTTAGGCATGTATCAAAGAGGGGTTAGCGAGGGCGGAAGCACAGAGTGAATGTCTGTCCACCTTTGGTGCGTGTTGAATGAAGTGAGGGAAGTTCAGTTGAAAGTTTGAGCGTTATTTGTACATTTATAACTCACCAGCTTTGAGCATTCTTTGAGTCTGAAAAACATCAGCCACCGTGACCCCGGAGCAATTCCACCGGAGGTCTGTAAACTGACTTCTGCACTGCTCTAACGCTAACTCCACACCGTCTCGAGCAGACAGTCCCATCTCTGGAAAATTTGAACATCTCTTGTTCTTACTTCCCGTTAGCCCCGAGCAAAACGTCAAGGCTTCCGAGGTAATTGCTCGAGGATTCCTACGAAGAAGAATGAAACTCTTTCAGCCATGCGGCAACGAAATAACTTCTGACATTCAAGACCTCCCTCGCACGTGAAAACCCCTTATCTCGTTTGCACGCGCTGACTGACTTAAGAAGCCAAACAGCTCGGTTCCATTCACTTAAACTCAAGTGACTACATGTACGTTTCACGCATCAATTGCAAACGACTTCTGCTCGCTTTGAATTAAAAGCAGTTTACAAATATAAACATGATCATCACCATACTTGCCTTGCTTTGACGTGCCTCTTGATCGTTGCGAAGAAAAGAATGGACAAAAATGCCCAAAGCCAAACGCGTGTTACCATCATTCTTTGTTTGCAGTTTGTTCGAACGTGGCTCCGAAATTTTCCAACGTGTGAAGCCCTCGGTTGGCTGGACTCGTGTGCGATGGCTTAATGACTTGTAAGTGTCAATCTCGGAAAGCTCCTCGGGGTTTTAACTCGAATTTGCCGAAATCGCGTTTTCGAGATTTCTCCCGCAGACTTATTCTCACTTTTGCAAGTGGTTTCAATTTATCGAGGTATTCGAACAAACAGTGTACTTGAGGTCAAGAACGTACTTGACAAAATAACGCTTGATCGCCTTCACAAGCCAGTAATCTTGGCAATTGCGCGATTGATATGAGCCGAATCAAGTCAATCTGATGGAAGAATGGGGCTTACGAAGGCTCGCGTTTTGATTGGTCCGTCAATTTATTGTGTTAGATGGCTTCTATTTTCCCAGTAAATCACCTAATAACATCAAGACAAAACGCTTGTCAAAACAAAACCCGACATAGGACGAAATTCAAATCGAACACTGGGCCGGAAACCACGGAATGATTTGCGGCCATACGTTCGAGAAGCAGACAGGCAGGGTAGTTACAAGAACACACCCGAAATCAGCCATGGAATATACGCAAGTTGCTAATTTCGGCAAATCCGGTTTGATTGCAGAAACGGTAGCGCCAACCCTAATCCGTCCAGCTCAATTACACACTCAAATTTTTACTAATTAAACGTTTCTTTGTTATTTATTAAAGATGAAACACATACCCCGTCATTGCACCCAATTTTAAATACAACTTTGAGTGCAGAAAATATCTTGCTGTGAGTGCTATATTACTGTTTCTTTCGCTGATGAAAAAGCTATAAACGATAAAAAAGGGATAACCATAGAGATCAAACATATAGCCATGAGCAATGATGCTGAAAATGAGTTTGGTGTAAAGCTTGCTTTTTAAATCGGCGCCTTTTGAGACAGCTTGGTTTTGAAAACCCTTTGGTCCCCCTTGGTCAAATGTAACTAGCTATTTAGAAAACCGACCGCAAAGTATGCATTACGGCGCATAAATGCTTCTCTTGCATCTAGCTTTGCTTCAGTTTTCTTCGCTAAAATAACACTAGGGTCAAGAGTTCAAGACGATTCGCGTATTTTAAGAGTATTATACTTGAGATAAACCTAATCAAAAATTGACTTCAATCTCTCTTTTCAGCCGGATAAAACCGTTTTATTGCGAAACTTGATTATATGTCTCCATTGCCGGTTGACTTTGCATTCACTGCCTTGTCGACGGAACATTTGCGGATTTTCAATAAAAAATAAATCATGATGACAGTTTGAGCGGATTTTGTGTTTTTATATCCTGTATAATTGGGAAAAGAAAAATTTCGAAGGCAAGAATTAGGTAGAAGACGACATCATCGCTTTTATTTCGTGCTACATGACTAGACGCACGAAATTTCGCAAAATTGTTACAAAAGTTCAAAGAAGCAGATAGTGCGGAGGGCTTTTTAGGAATGGAGGACAACATCCGGAAAATAATCAATTGAAATGATTATTTTTGTTTTTGCTCCGACTCGTTTAAGGTGGATAAATTGTGGAACCGCCTTCGTTTACCACAGGAATATATCGAGAGGTTATTAAAAATTTGGGCTCTCAAGCGTAAGACATTGCTTGTTTATCGCATTTTAGGCTGCCGTCGTAAAAGTACTCTACTGTCGATTGCAACAAGAAAACTGTAATATCATCGCAACAAGAACCGATAACAGCCCCGATTTGATGCACAAATCGTTGTAATAAAATTGACCACACCAGCTCATAAAAGAGAAATTTGTTTATGTAAAAAACTGGAGTTTCATTCACCTTGGTCAAGAGAAAGAAAAGAGTTTAACATGTAAGAAAGTATTTGCATTCAAATTTCCATATTTTTAATTTACAACTGTATGTGGAATTCTCGAGGTTGTTTTTAACACCTCGGCTGGGAGATAAGTGCTTTCATTTGGTTAATCAATATGAATCTAAAATCGCCCAAATTGTTTTTAGCCATCGATACTCAGCATCTTCCCAGAGGTTTATCGCACTCTCGCAGTGAAGAAAAATTGCCTAAAATAAATATCCGGCTTAAAGGATGTTTGCCAAGAGGTTTGCACAGCGACTCGAAACTCCGGTTTATGAAACAAGAATACCGCCAGAATAGTACATTTAGTGACGTGATGCCTTTGAAAGTCATTATCTGAAAAAAATGTATATTTGAAGTGCAGGTTATAGATGAAAGATAGAAGTGATCTTCGCACTTAACAGGGCAATTTAAGTAATTAACTGATTAGAGTGTAATGTGAAGTGCTAGTTTTGTACCCCATATGAACCATGTGAGCGTTAGCCCTACTGATGGAAATGGGCCCACACAAGGACAGAGAAAAACTCTGACCAGATGGGCGTCGCCTCCCTGTAGCTCAGTCGGTAGAGCATAGGTGATCAAACCCGAAGGTCGTGGGTTCATTTCCCACCCTGGTCAGAGTTTTTCTCTGTCCTTGTGTGGGCCCATTTCCATCAGTAGGGCTAACCCTCACATGGTTCAAATGGGGTAGAAACCTAGCACTTCACATTACACTCTAATCAGTTAAGTCTGTTCAAATATAAGTGCTACACGGCCAACGTTCGCAAAAACGTAATCCTTCCTTGTACTTGAACATTTTCATTGCCGTGACTTTAACATCTTCAGTTCCCAGGGCCTGCCCCCGTCTGACCTTGTAGCTTAGTCGATAGAGCAGCGGTGATCTAACCCGAAGGTCGTGGCTTCAATTCCCACCCTGGTCAGAGTTTTTCTCTGTACTTGTGTGGGCTCATTTCCATTAGTAGTGCTAACGCTCAAATGGTTCCTATGGGGTAGATACTGAGCACTTCACATTACACTCTAATCAGTTAAGTCTGTTCGAATATAAGTGCTACACGGCCAACGTTCGCAAAAACGTAATCCTTCCTTGCAATTTAAGTAATTTGGAGCGGTTTTCAATTGAGTGTCGAAAGAAATTAGTGAATTACTTTGGTTTTGCATAACTTCACTCAGTGATTGGTCCAAAGTTCTCGCGCCACTTTTTCAACCAATAAGAAGTAAAACCAAAACCAATCGTGGCTCGCGCGTGCACATTTTCCCGCGCTTTGTGTCGGCTACGTGCGTCGACTTTTGACTGGTTTACTGGATTGTCTCCGTCCTTTTTGATTGGCCAAAGTAATTACTTTGGTTTTGGTTTTACGACACTCAATTGAAAACCGCTCTATAGACACCTGAAAATTTCATGAACCCATGACCTCTGCGATACCGGTGCAATGCTCTTCCAACTGAGCTATGAAGCCAATCAGTTGAGAGAAGGTCCAGTAAAGCCTCATTTACACTAGCAGGTGTTCCTTGACAAGCCCAATTGTCAAGGAAAACTTGCTGACTGTACACACTTGCAAGTTTTCCTTGAAAAGTTTTCCTTTGTAGTGTAAATGGAAAATTTGACAAGTTTTCCTTGACAAGTAATTTACACTAGCAAATATCGTCCTTGAAGCGTTTTGTCCTTGACAAGTATCCTTGTTCAAAAACTAGCGTGCTATTTTTTTAACAAAGACACTTGTCAAGGACAAAACGTGTCATATTTTTCAATTTACACCGCCGAGGAAAACTTGCTACTATAAATGAGGCTTTAGTGTTGTCCAGTCAAGTACAAGGATCATTTCTATCTTTTCTAATGTCATTATCTCTTTAAAAGCTCAGAATGTGACGTTATCTCTCGGAGTTTTCCAGTGTTAAGGAGGCTCGAACCAGTTTCAACGCTTCCAAGTGACGCTCTTATTAGAAGCGGATCGGCAACACAACGTTTATATTGTGGTACCACATGAAACATGAATTATGGCTAAACAAGATACAGTCATTATTGTGACGTAATATGTCACCGTGGAAACGGGCAAGCCCTGTAAAAACACCCTTTATTTTGTCTTTAGTTGCCCCAATTTTTATTTCTGCAAAGTAATCAGAAGGGCATGATGAAACTTTCCGCAAAGTTTTAAAAAATTCTGTCAAGCGGATTCAGAGCCACCTTAATTTTGTGATTTTTTTAAGGTAGCTCTGAATCTTTTTAAACTTTGCCAAAAGTTTCATCGTGGCCTTCTAATCACTTTTCAGTAATAAAAAAGGGGGGTCACCGAGTTCGTTTTTGAGATATGAGCAACTAAATCCAAAATATAGGGTGTTTTTGCTGGGCTTTCCCGTTGCCAAGGAAACTCAATCATTACATCGCAATAATGATCACATCTTGTTTGGAAATAATCGGTGTTTTAAGTGAATTTAAAATCGATTATTATTCTCCGGTGTTCTAAATGCGCATTTAATCTTGTTAGTTCTTCGTTGAAAGCAATAAAGTGAAACTCGTGGCTTCCAAGCCTCCAAACATTTTACTTTCATAAAAATTCTTTTTCGCTTTTCTGATTTTGTACCGTATTCTCTTCCTTCATCAAGATACTATCCAAATGAATTACAAATCCATTTTAAAGAGTTTAAAAGAAAAATATGAAAATACTTGTACGATTCTGTTTTTGAAACTTTACCGACCTCCAGCTACTTTTATGGCTCTTTTAAATATTCTCCTTTTTTAACGTTTTAAAAGGCTTCATACAGCTTTTGAAAGTTGAAAAGAACCCTTCACGAAGGAGGCTAAATTGTGACTGCTCCAGAGAATGTTTTTTTTTAACATCCCAGAGAGTTCTATCTGAGTCTGCTTATCACTTTCCAACATTGAATAAAACTGGGGCTTACAAAGTACGTTCGTGAGATGTAAGCATCTTAGTTTTAGGGTGTTATTACATGGATCTTTTGTTGCCATGATGACCTATTACGTCACATCATCACCTCCTTAAGCAATTATTGGTGTTTCATATAGCTCCATAATCTTTTTGCCGTTACAGGAAAGAGTTGGGTACATTCAATCCTTGCAAATAGTGCGGTTTTCTGCATGAGCTGAAACTGGTTTGAGCTTCCTTTATTCAGTTCAACCGTAGTAGGTCGTAAGCCAATAGACCGTTTCAAGGTTTTTGACGCCATCTTGATTGGGGGGCATTCGCACGTAAACCTTTATAACTCTGCTGCAGAAAGGCAGATTTCAAAAGTTTTAAAAATATTTTTGGTCATTTTATTAATATCATTCACTCAACGGACAACTGGATCATTGCACAAGACACAACGTCTAAAAATTTAATTTTGTTTACAAGGGTTTATATGAAATTTACAAATTTCGTTTACGGTCGTTATAGCTTGTGATTCTGATCGTCATACTTCACGAAGATAATCTCAATAGAAGTGCTTTTTGATACGTATTCTCGCTATCCGCATCGTCAGCCCTTAGAGGATTTATAATGGTTCCGCGAAGTCGGCAAAATTCCCATACATTCACTGTAATAGGCCAATTCCGAGTTCATGTCTGCCTCCTCTTCAAAGCGAGTCTAAGTGCGAGGTTTTTGTGATGGTAATTAGTTCTACTTTACATATGAATGAAAACTAATTTTCATAAGAAAAACTTCGCACTTAGACTCGCTTTGAAGAGGAGGCAGACGTTAACTCGGAAATGGCCTATTTAAGCAGTGTTTGCCCCCAACCAATATGGCGTCAGAAACCGTGAAATGGTCTATTCTCGCTAACTCAGGATAAAACGGTAACTAGGCTGGTTTCGCACACATAAAATGCTTCCCAGAAGTAATTTTAAGGTGAAAATGGTAAAAAAGTCGAAAGTTAAAACTAAAAGGCAAACAATCTTGTGACAAAACCATTTCCAAAATTTCACACGTACTCGAAGAAACATATTACAAACATTAAACAACAAAATTTGAAAAGAAATCAACAGTTGGCCATAGAAAGAACAAAAAATTAGTCCTTGGACATCAAAAATTAAAATCGTCGCGGAAAAAAATATGAACGCAAAAAAGAGTAAACTTTCAAAAAGCAAAGGACATAAGGAACCTCGTCTCCAACAGAAAATAACTCTTTAACCATAAGAAACAATGTACAGAATCAATGTTTTTTTTTTTCAAAGAAGGCTTTTGTATCCGGAAAAAATGAAGTTTAAAATCGATTTTAAAAGATTTCCTTGAGTAATTGTGACATGTTACGATTGCCCTGTTTTTTATTAGACAAAAGCTCTTTGTGCTAAAATGCTCAAATCTTCAGTTTTGGGACCGAAAAGGACATATGACAAACAACGCGCCTTATTTTCTTTAAAGCATAACTTTCAACACATTTTCTAGAAGAAAAATAAATAACAAAGTTTTCTGTCACCTGTGACACATATTTCCTCTTGAGACAGGGAAAAATTTTTACCCCCTTTGTCATGAAATAAAGAGCGGTTGTCTCCCTTAAAATATAACTTCCATATGTTCCCCTAGAATCTACTTTACAAATGAAATAGTCTTTTAAAAAACAAGGATTTCATTAATACATTACGAAAATCAAGTTTTCAATTTCTGTTCACGGCAATGACAGTATAATGAATAGCAGCGAATTACAACGAATAACAAGCTTTATTTAAAGAGGGAGACGTTACTATCCTGTGACAGTTTTTCAACAGGCGGTCATCTAAAAGGCAAATTAAATCAACGTAAATCACATATTGATTTTGAGGGAGAAGAAGAAAATCGGAGAGAAAGAGAGTGGAGGAACAATAAAATCAACGCACATATGGCACCATCATGGATTTTAAGTCGGACCATGTTGGTAGGCGAAGAGCGCTCTAGGGGGAGGGTGCAGAGGGTGCGCACCCCCCCCCCCCCTCCCCATCCCGAGATGACTTGAGATTTTCTAATAGAACTGGTATTCTGCAAAAAAACGTCACCAGTCAGCTACAAAATCCCTTAGAGGTGCATCCCCTCCTAGCTAAGAAAAATCCTGAATCCGCCCTTGCCCCCCCCCCCCCCCCTTCCCCCGCTGAATACAAAGGGGCCTTTAGATCGGACGACGAATTAGAGTTTTCCGTACTGAGAATGCGCATAAGGTGTTGAGGGAGATATTTTTTGAAGTGCGCGTGCTCAGAACGGAAAAGTCGTATTAGTAGTCGTCCTCATTCTAAGATCTAGTTAAGGGTCCCTAATATCTGTTATGGCCTTAAATGCTCATCCCTCTAGCCACCATTCTTAGTTTCAGAGCAATAAAATTTCAATTTATCATGCTGTAATTTAAACCGGACTTTAGTCAATATTATCGCTTAAGGCCTCTCCAAGGGTTAAGCAGGAGATTAAACCTGTTGAACAGGCAAAACTTCAAGCAATGTAGGAAATGTGGTAGTTGTTAAATCTTGGGAGGGGACCGTCACGAGGAATGTTTATCAGAGCATGTGTTTTTCACATTTTCCCTGAAGCTACAATTGTAGCTATTCAGATAACAATCAGCTTTGCAAAATGTTGTTGTAATTATGACCCACCCTCTTCTGTCTCAATGCAAATCATTAGTGAAAGAAACCATATTTATCAAATATGAAAACGAAAGTATACCACCCACAGCAATAGACAAAAAGCTTGTTTTGATTCAGCAATCTGCTCTCGCGTGCTTCCAGCCCAACTGTTTTCCGGCTTCTCTTGGCCAAATTTCAACCATGGGAAGTCTTTAATCAGCATGGTGTCATTTAGTTCAGTATTGACCTTTTGAAAACGTAAAATGCTGAATAACGGTTTAAAATGCTTGTAATTTTCAAAAAATCTGCAGTATTTTTTTTTTGTTGTTGTTGTTGTTGTTTTTCGGAGAGAGAATGACCTAACATTCAAGAAAACACGTAAAACCAACTTTTACCCCTGGCTTCTTTGATACATTAGTACTAAAGCAAGTTTGTGAGAGTATATTTTATTGATTGACGATATGAATAAAATGAGCAATTTCTCTGTTGAAAGAAAATGAAAAACCGGAATGATACTGGTAGGACCGGCTAAGTGCTTCGTAATTAGAGCTAGCAAAATAATGAACTGTACGATTGTTTAACTAAAGCAATTGACGCACCAAAGTTTAAAAACCACGACAAGTCAACGACTTAAAAAATTTGCCATCATCTACTTGGTATCTGCACAGCAAAATCAACCCGTGGCACAGTACACTAAAAAAATCGAACTGGCGTAATGCGGAATAGAAAATTCCTTTAAAATACAACTTCTCATTCAAAATTTGTGGATTTTAATTTTGCACAAATTTGTAAAAATAGTAAGTTCTTCAGTTGGGCACGTTTCATATCCTGTTATACAGAACTTGCAATTGAAGGGGTAACTATTCAAATTAAGGCTACTTTTAAAGCTTATTTCTGTTGCGCAATTATCGCATCTTAAAAGGACTGAATTTTTTTTATTATTGTCGTTAAGACAAGCATAGATGTGATGAAACAATAACTAGCTACCCGGCGAAACTAGACAAGACAGACACAGAGTCGCCATTTACAGTTTACAATGGAAGGCGCGCACTACAAGCTAAGAGCTGCTAACGCATGGAATGAACTTGAACGTTTATCTTGAGTTAGAAATGAATGGGGGCGCTGATAGGACTAAACTGTGCAAATTTCAATAAAGAAATTAGAATTTTAAAAGTATCCCACTCGAATTGGAGAGTGTTTACAGACGTAATACTTTGCTGCATGTGTCCCTTATAAGGAAGCTATCATGAATGGCGACAACTGATACAAATCCAACAAATATCCATTCAATTAAATGTCTGCTGATTGCAAATAATAATACCTTAGACACCTTAAACAAACATACATCAAACTGTGCAGATGAAGATTTGCATTTGCTTGAAAAATGCGAGAGCAATATCGAACTATTGACTAGCAATCTCTAATTTTTATACTACAAAGCATTGCCTCTGTAATGTCACGTGGATCGTGCATGGTGCCATGTGATCCTCTAATTTTTGGCTTTGGGTATATAGCTGAGTATTCCTCATGCGATGCAATGAAAGTTTACCATATTTCAGGTTTTTTTTTTCGGATGCTCCGGCATCGACTCCCAGCCGATCAGATGTGGTGCAGTGCTTTAGGATCATTCTATGCCGGACCGCATGGAAACTACGAAGCGGCGCCTAGATGCGGCCTCCGCATAGTACAATCAGTCCAGTTTCCAAGACTGCAACAAAACGTGATAATCAAGGCCGGGTTGTTTAACACATCCTCCAAAATACAATTTAAATTTCTTTAAGCGAGTAAAGCCTCATTTACACTAGCAAGTTTTCCTTGACAAGTTTTCCTTGGCAATGTAACTGGCCGAAAAATATGACAAGTTTTTCCTTGACAAGGGGAACTTGCTAGAGTGTACAGTCGGCAAGTTTTCCTTGACAAGTGGACTAGACAAGGAAAACTTGCAAGTGTAAATGAGGCTTAACGGGCATAGAAAAACGGAGGTTTTACTCCACATTCGTCTCGAGGGCCCAAGCGATAACACGCCGTAGGCATTACAAACTACAACTTTCCAAGCGGAAGACGTCGCATTCTAATCCTTCCGGCGTGTTTTTGTTAGTCTGCCACAAGTAAAAACGTTACCTTAAAAAAATCGCTCCGTATTGCCGTTCCACAAGCGAAAAATGCGCTCGCAAGAACGTTTGATATTCTCGGCTCTTTCCTCAAGACTGAAAATCAAACCCGGGACAATTTCAATTTTTTGACGTCTCGCAAAGTAAATAGTCTGTAAATGTCTGGGTTTTGTGACATGGTCTTCACAGTTGTAAGGAAAGTACATTTTTATCTTAAATGCCACTGAATTAAAAATGTCTCTCAGCCTTTTAGAAGACTTAAGTCATGCATCTGTTTAAATAATTTGAATTTCATATTGACAATCGTCATTCCAATAATTAGTAAATAATATATAAATAACAATACTTATTTTCTTCTATTTGCTTTAGCGTGCAACTTTGTACATTTTGGAAAATATATGACTGTGTAAAAAAAAAAAAAAAAAAGATGGGATTGAATTCGAAAAACAAGCCAAAAAGGTCAAAGCAGGCTAATCATTTCAAGATAAGACAAGATGAGACGTGACTTTATCGTAATTTCACCACACCGAAGCACCACCAGATCGAGTCAGATAACGAAAATTTTCGCCAAATGCCTCGCAGATGAGGCATTGCATTGCAATCCATCACGTTCAGTGCAGACGGGACCTAAATACGTTTCTTCTTACACCAGCATGTGTTTTGCCAATTTAAAATGGAAGGGAAATACTCGAGACAAAGGCCAACAACGGGTGCAACAATTTTGGCATTCTTCCGTTCCCACATAGTTAGTGAGTGGATACATCTTCACGATCATTGATCTGACGTTATCATATTCACTGATGACAATCCAATGGAGATATTAACTGCCAGTAGCTGCTTGTTTTTCACGCGATAAGCAATATAAACGCTTTCACAAAACGATCAGGGATCATAATTGTTTTGATAACGTTTCAAAGCTGATCGAACGGCGCTGGTCAAAGGGAAATGTTGAAAAAAGTCGGAGCAACACAATCAGGGGAGTGGTGTCTCACTTTTACTCCCACACTACCCCACTTAAGAAACCGAGCCCCGGAGGTACGTTTTGCCACGTATCTTTTCGCCTCGGCGGTTAAATGGATTTGCATGATTTAAAACTCTTGATGCCGAAATAATATCCTTGCCGTGAAAATATCCATTGTTTTCTGAGTATTAAACAATTTTTGGATTAAAAGGAAATTGCAAAGAACCAAGTGATTTTAGCTGAACCAACTGTCAACAGCGCGAGTATGTAAGATGAGAATCCAAAATGGTGGCATTTCCTTTGATTTCTTAGCAACCTGCCTGACCCTTGGCCAACAGTCGCCAAAATTGCGTGTATTGGTAGTATATATTATTCTTTAGAAATCAATATCAACAGTTTGCAGAATTACCAAATAAATGTATAATTAAAACAAACAACCTGGATCAACATTAGACAACAGTAATTCGGAATGGTGAGCGCTGAGCACATCGATCTGCACCTACATATCATTCCTTAAGAAGGCAACAGACAGCTGGTTCAGTGGGTTTAGCCCTGGGCTACGATGCGGGAAGTTGCGGGTTCGAACTCTTCCCGGCCAACACTCGGTCTTAAAAGAACGAAGGAGAAACTGCTGCCTTTGTAATTTCATTTGGTTAACTTTTCAAGTTTTCGCGGATGAGGACTATGGATCGAGGGTTCGGTCACTGATCTGTCTCAGGCCTCCTTCACATCCTTTAAGTTATCATTTGAAAACGTATACCTTTTATTCCGTTTTCGCCCTGTGTCCAAACTTACAAGATCGAAAACAGTGGTGAAGGCAAGGGACGGGTGAAAACATGAGGGGCCCTTTTATAAAGGCTCCACTGACTGTCATGACTCTCAGGATCCGTAGACGCATTCTGGATTATTCTTAATTCTCTCATCTCAGCAAGTCTAATAGCTTCCGATGGGTTACTGCTTACTGCTTACAACTTTTCCGTGGCCGACCACGCCCTCCGACCATGCATGATGGTGTTGGCCAACCTGAGGTCACCGGGATGTCTCGTGACATGGCCGAAGAATTTCATTGTCCTTTCCTACGCAATTTGGATTAGGGGTTTCTGTTCTCCAGCTAAGCCTTCCACCTGTTCTTTCACTCACTCGTTTGTGCGTCTGTCCCTCCAAGAGATGCCCAGTAATCTTCTATTCCTGGATTTCACATGACGTCACGGCCGTCATGTTGGTGTCCCCAAACAATGAAATGGCGGCCTTGTTGGTGTCCCGATCCAATCCTCCGGGAATTGAAAGCTATTATTATGCTAACGTCTTCTTTTGTTTTCGTTGAAAAACATGGCAGTTGATTACGTGAGTGAAACCCAAGAATAGATTACTGGGCACGAGATACCCAGTAAGCTTCTATAGCACTTAAACTGTCATGATAATGGACTTTATTTAAGTGCCAAGTCATCTCGCACTGCGGCACTGACTGGGGACACCGTACATTGAGTTCGAGTCAAATCAACCCACTTCAACTCAAAGGTTGGATTTTGCATCCTGCAAGAAGCGCGTTGACGTAGCGATGAGGGCACTCGCCTCCCACCATTATGGCCCGGGTTCGATTCCCGGCCTCAACGTCTCGTTTGCTTTGATTTTGTCGGATCTCTACTCTGCCAAGAGAGGTTTTCTCCGGGTACTCTGGTTTTCCCATGTCACCAAAAACTAACCTTTGAGTTGATTAGACTTGTTCTCAACGTACTGTGCCAATCTCGTCCCCAGAGCCCACATTTGGTCCGTACCAAGAACACCGACTTTAGCCAGTTCCAAAGCAGGCCCAGCCAATCACGGACTTCCTGCTCGTCTACGCAAGCTAAAAAATTAGAAACAACAGCAAGTGGTTGCCAGTGGTTCCAAAACTGGAATTTCACTGCGACTGCGCATAAATTAGCCCTGGCCAGAGTCCGTGTTCTTGGTGCTGACCGAAAGAAAAGCGGGCTCTGGGGAAGAGATTTTTGGTGAGCGTGTTCGGGAAAAAAACTCGAGGTCGCGCGTGAACACCACCAACATGCATCTCTCCCGAGGTCTGCTGTACCCTGCGCA
>NC_090884.1:6901743-6911743 GCF_036669925.1 Montipora capricornis | reverse complement strand
CGTTTCGCGCACGTCTGCAAGTTAATGAGGTCACATGAACGCATAGGAGAGCGAAAGAATAGTCCATGGGCTGGAATGGGCATCTCTCTCTTTGTAAACCCTATTTTCCGATGGTTTCAGCAAGCACTAACCCTGTATCAACCATCCCGGAAATGGTAAGTAAAGATAAATACTATTACTAGAAAGAGAGGATGACGAGAGAAGGCGGACCCCCAGACATGGGCCTCTTCCAATGATAGTTTTTTTTACATCTAATTTTTGCGCATGGTTCAGCTACGCAGCTACTGTATTTTTAGAGAGGCACCTGATTAGCCAGTTGTAATGACGCGATTAAATTCTAAATATGCGCGGGCTTGAGCAGCCTGTGCAAAAAGTGGCCTCCGTTGTCAGGATCACGTTCGTCGACAAATCCAAAAACTTTGATTTTGAAAACAGTGGAAATGTTTTAATCGATGTAAAGGAAAATGGTTGTGGCTTTACAAAGCAGAAATCGATCTCCCCGGCCCTTATAATCTGACCGCACGACTTTGGAAACGAGAACTTAAAATAGATTTGCGAATCTAAAAATAAATTTTAAAAACCTGGGGATCCGTTCTCTTAACTAATCCTCTCTTTTTACTAGTAAAATCTGAGACCGATGAACTATGCCGTGATTGAATTTATTATTTATCCTAAATACTTCCTTTTTCGACTGTGTCAGATTCCCTGCATAATTGTTGCTACTGTTGCTGTCTTGCATTTGACATAAGCGCAGCATCTCTCTAATGTAAATTACATTGATCGTCCACTAATGCTATAATGCAAAGAAATATTTAGGCAAGCCTAACATCGGAGCCCCTCAATTATTCTCTATTTATGTTTTTGTTTTGAGACACTTTTTATAACTACATGTACACGTAGTCTGCTTACCAGAGGACCAGTCCGGCCTTCTCATTAAGCTGGCCTCTGTCACCGTTTTTCGTCACCATTATTCAGCTGGTTTTCTCATGCTCGTGCTTGGTTTTTCTCCCTCGTTGTTTGTCACGAATATTTCGTCTGTTTTCTCGTGGTCTCTATCACGTTGAGCATCGCTTACTCTTTCTTCATTGTACGACATGTTAACAAATGTACTTAGATTGTTGTTTGTCTTCAAAAATTTTGCGTGTTTTTCTAAAATGCAGTGTCAAATGCAGTACGCTTGCCAGGCAACTTCCCGCCAAAAAAAGCGGCTCCTCACCCATGCAACTTCCCGCCAAAAAAGCGCCTCCTCACCAATGCAACTTCCCGCCGAAAAAAACGCGGCTTCCAGCAGTGCGACATTTCACATATTGGCATTTCGTCGTTTTTAGTGTCGTCACGCAACCTGGGAGACTAAGTTGATCCAACTAAATTTTCTATTATAATAATTGTTACTGTATCTTTTCCTTAAAAAAAGAACCCCTTTAAATTTCACCTGCAGAGTTTGCATCAACCCTCTGTTCTTCTTCTTTTGATCTGTGAAAGATATTATTATAACACAAATTGTTCATGTAGCCTGCACGATTTTTCAAAAATAAAGCAAGTCATAAAAATTGCCAACGCTGAAGGTAAATTGTATTCTAAAATGACAATAACTTACCATAACTAAGTTGCTTTATTTTGTCTAAAGAGGTTTGGACTTCCAACAACGCCTGGTGTGAAAAAAAAGTTGTCATTGTAAATACGCACACTTCTTTATGCACAATAGAATACTGGGTAAGTTCTCACCTCATTTTCCACAAGAATTTCTGAGCTTAGCTTGTTCTGTTTTTCACAAAGTTTAGCAAAGGAACTGTAAGCAAAGTTTAAGGAAATAACATCAATCATTAACCTGGCAATTACCATTAGTGTAATACTGTGACCAAACTTTATACTTTGGGGAAAAAAGCTGCCAATGTATTAAGCAAGGCACTGCGAACCAAGGATTTGTAAAAGAAAGCATTGAAAACGTTTGTTTTCCTTTAAAAAGGCTGTCATTGAGGGGGCAGGGGCCAGAGATTATTTCTTACGCTCCCTATCTGCAAAACTACACAACCAATACACATTCATTTCTTATTGGTCCATTGGGTGTCTTTGAGATGCTTCAGCATCCAATTGGCAACTGATCCAGACTGACTCTTTAGCTTTAACTACTGTACCTTCATAGAATAAAAAGACAACATACCGGTAATAACATATAAAAAATAATGTTCGATACTATACACTTACTTCATTTCTTCAATTTGCTTTTCTGTAGGTGACTCGGATACAACATCAGGGAATAACTTTTTAATAAGCTGGTCACCAGACAGAAGCCTGCAAACATCACAGTACAAGGATGATTATGTTGATGATAATGGTTAGTGCTACTAAGTGGCTTCCAAACTTCATTATCTCAAGAAGCTACAGTTACTTGAACCACTTCCTTCCTATTCCCCAAACATTCGGCTTGCATGTCTATTACATGAAAGACAATCACTATTAAAACCATGAACCAACACAACATACCACTTAAACCCCCCTTTTGTTCCCAACTTGCGCATCTCTAAAAAGATGTGGTGAGAAAGCGCAACGCATGGTTTTCCAATCTTAATTTTAAAAGGCTATTGTCATTAGCCATCCATTCCATTGCAGAGACCACAAGCAAATGGCTAGGTGAAAGTCTACAGTACAAACCTTTCCAAGACAAGCTTCTTGTAGGATCGTGCCGTAGATAAGGAGTATAGTTGATCTTGAAGCTTGGATATCCTACAACAAAACGATGCCTGACCAATACCGTAAACAATGATCAACAACAACAACACAAAACAACAATGGTGCTAGGCAACCAGAAAAAGGAGTCTGTGGCTGTTAGTCTCAACTGTTACATTATAAAGCCCTAGGGAGTAGGGTTGGCACAGGGGTAATGACAGTCATCTTTTACAAAGGTGTCCCAGGTTTGATCCTCTGACTTTTGACTTTGTTGGTGCTCTACCCTTCACTGAGTATTCCAGGTCTCCCCTTCGATCAAAAAGCAACATTTGAATTGATTGCTACATTGACCTGTGTCAATTCAATTTTAGGTGATTTACAGTGTCCTGAATTGAGGCAGTGTGGCCCGGTCATTGGGGCGCTTGCCTTGTAGTAGTAGTAGTAGTAGTAGTAGTAGTAGTAGTAGTAGTAGTAGTAGTAGTAGTAGTAGTGGTGGTGGTGGTGGTATTAAAAAATAACATAAGTCATATAGTAACTCACAAATAGGACCCTATGTAAAAAATAACTACAGATTTCAAACCTGTCATAAAGATCTGACTGTGATGAGTTGTTCAAGGAGGTCTGTAGGTCCTCATGCTGCTGGAGGCGTCCTGTAAATAGTTATAACAACCGCTTACCAGCAGGGTTTGATTCTCATACTGTAAGTACAGAACATGTAGGATTTTGCACAATAAATCCACAAGAAAGCTAGGGCTGGGACTGCAGCTAAATGATTGGAGCCACTCGAAATCTGGCACACTCCACAAACAGGATCACCAGCTTTGTAGCCTTCCAGTAAAATCATTATGTGATTGGGAAAATGGTGAATGTTAGACAACCAGTTAAATAAATAGACAAATAAGACTAGTACTGGACATTAACCTGAAACTTAGCAAACATTTCGCCTAGGACCACTAGGCTTCTTCATGAACGATCGTTGGTGCAGGCCGAGATGCATGATGGGACACCACGCAAAACAGTGTCCCACGAGTGAAATCTCTACACTTTGGTATTCTATTTTTCCAACCCACATAAAACAATGTGCTTGGGCCCCTCCTCAACAGAACATTCCTTAAAAGTAGACCACCAAAGACTCAAGCAGGCTCTAGACCTGATTTGTTAACTTGACTTTTGAGCTGGTGCATGCATGTGTCACTCGACCTGACCTTAGCACTTTATTACAGAGAATTAATTTACCGCCATTTGACTGAAACTACAAAATTTAGAGTAGGCCTCATCGTGAGTCACGGCCTAGCCCTGGTCTTGTAGTCACACACCTGCTAAATTCGGTAATTGTAACAAGCAAGCTCTTGAGGAGGAGGCAAAGGGGCGGGATATTTGAGCTTGACTGGGACAATACCATAACACTCATTGACTCTTTGGGGAAACTTGGCACAAAATAAATTGTTTGAATAGAATTAATCATACTATAGTGTTATATGTACTGTAACAGTCATTCTGGAATGCTTTTAGACATTAAAGGGGCAATGTCATGTTATTTAACAGTGTTTAGGGGAAATCTTTAGTTAATCACGAGTTAAAAACTCAAAAATGTTAATGTGGAATTCCTTTACTGATAAAAGAGGCCCTGCCAGGGAGGGAGGGGTCCTGTGTCACTCTCGGAAATCAAAATAAAATTATTTGTCCTTGTTGTAAGGGCAATTGTATTTTACTCGGTATGATTACCCAATTGCGGGGACAGCTATTCTTAGAGTTATTTTCATAGAGTTATGTTGTAGAGTTAGAGTTAAGTTACCAAAATCCTGAATGCAAGATTTTGGAAGCCAACATTCATAAAAGCTAAACTTTTGTTTAGGCCTAATTAGGCCTAAGGTTAGCTTTTATGCATGTATAGGATACTTTTTGTATTTCTGTATTTCTAAATTCAGGATTTTGGAAACTTAACTCTGACTCTACGACATAACTCTATGAAAATAACCCTACTGCTAGTCAACCTCCCCAATTGCAATTCATTTCAATGAATCTTGTCTATTTGTATCCATCCATGCTTCTCTGTCTTTTGCTGTATTACTTTTATATTGTTCTAAACAGTTTTAAGTGGTTGTTGCAATTATATTTCATTCTACTTTTTGAGCATTTTGGGTGTCATGAAATTACATCATTTTGCGTGATATAAAACGTTTGGATTGCATTGGTTAATTACCGTTCAAATTCAAAGATGACACGATCCTAGCTATTATTCGAGCCACCATAGTATCTTCTGCGAATTACTTTGGCATTTCTTCGCCATCAAGGTACAATCATCGACGCAAGCGTACCGTTTGAAACAGAAGAACACGTTGCATTTAACTTACTAGCGAGTAGTTCAGATTCATGGCTTATCTTCTGTTGCAGAAGCCATTCCTTTCGCTGTTTTAGTTCCAACAGCGACTGCCTATTTTTCTCTTCATCTTCAATTGGAATTTCTTCTATATCTTCATCGCTTTCAGTTGCATTTATGTCTTTCAAATTGAAACTTCCAGGTGCAACAGGATGAGTGTTTTCCAGAAATTCTTCGTCATGCGAATTTGCCGCCATTTTTGTTGAAAGATATTGTTTCGTTTCCAGATTCCCGCAATAATATATTTGTTTTCCATTTGTACAAGGAGGAGAGGGAGGGGTAGAGGAAATAGTGACCAAATTCTTCTTTTCCTCGACACAATGCTACTTCCTTTTAATAGAGATCTTGAAATTAACTCATTTTATACCTTAAATTTCATATTTGGCTGTAAAAAAAACTTTGTAAAAGACACAAAAACAAGACATTATCAATCATTATGCACCCCACCCTACTTGTGTGTTTTTCCGCAGTCTCCATGGATTTAAGATGGCGTCGTTGAGTGAGCAAAATAAAGTGAGAGAACTGTTTGATACTATGACCTTAGGAGTCGTTCGATCTCTTGGTAAGTCAAGTAATTAATAGATTTAAATATTGAGACTTCGATAAAAATACAGAGGTTCGTTTTTTTGGAAGGAATTGGAGAAATTAATAGTATCGTAGCGATGATGGCTCAAGTAAATTTTTTCATGCATGGTTTTCGAATTCCGAGTCACTTACGGTGTATATAAACTTAATGTTTACAGCAGGCAAACGTTGTACGTTTTTTTCAGAGAAAAAACCTGGTGTCACTGATGTGCGTCTTTTGGACAGACAGCCTGCAGACAAACACATTATATTCACTTGGGAGCAGGTATTATCATTCTTGCATTGTTATTAGTTTATAATTAACTTATATTCAATTAATAATCAGGTGGCGCAATTTGTGTCAGACCCAGAATTATATCTATCCATCATTCATGAGCTGGGCAGGCCGACAGACAATCAGTCATGATCAGTCAGCTGGTCCAACAGTCATTTATAATTCATGCTGATCAGCCAGTTGATCTGAGAACTTTAGTCTGCTGCACTAGCTAGGCCATCAGATTCATTTAGCCAATGTGGAATCTGTGGCTATGTCTTTCACCACAGATACACTAAGAACTTCTGATGTTCCTGGCTTGCAGCCGCCAAAGCGATGCATGCTGGACAAAATTATATGTCGTGCACCAGGCTCTCTCTCTTTTTTTGAGAGAGAAGTACTTGGATCTCAAGAAAATTTTGCAAGAGTGCTGTGAGCATTTGATGGTCTTGTTGTCTCAGATGCATTCCTATCCTAAAGCTAAAATTGGCCTTGTTGGAGGAAATGCCAGTCATTAAGTAGTTTATCTGGATGCAACAGAGGATCTTTCTTTTAACAATGACCAACTTGCCAGCTAGGTGTACTGTAAATATTATTGTCACTTGATGACAAGCACTTTGAAGTCCTGTTCACCAATACACTGCAAAATTGAAAAACCTGATTGCCAAGAATCTTCTGGGTCACTGAAACAGATTCTACTGTGGTCATAAATTAGTCTATCTTAAGTATAAATGGTTTGGTCTGTTTATCAGCCAATCTGATTCTTTCAGTCATGCTGTCAGTCATTTGGTAGGTCAGTGATCAGTACATGTTAGTCTGTCTCTCAGAAGTCAGTATTTCAGTCAGTCATGAGAATGTTAGCCCAATGCACAATTGATTACTTAATACCCAGTCTTTAATATGAAAGTGAACATTATTGAGAACCCTTGGGTCAGTTTAGTCAGTCTGTTTTACATGGTGTAATGAATATATTATTTCTGTCTCTGATAGAAAAACATGTGCATCCTTCCGGAAGATTTGAAGAGTTTTTACCTGACAACAAACGGGCTCTTAATTCAGTGGAGTATCAAGTTTGACGGTAATGGCGAATTTTTCTTCCCTGATTATTTTGAGTGACTTAGTCTTCCCTTTAAATTCTTCAATATCGATTTTCCAATTAATTTACAAGATAACGTGCTGATTGTACATAACTCTCTCAACATTGATCTGTCTCTTTAGGAAGTGTATTACCATTAGGAAAGATGGAACTAAATGCAGTGGCCAGTTTAATTTTGCTGTCAAAAGCAACAAACATTAGTGATGACAAACCATCTTTAGCAGACTTGGATTCAGACACAGATGAGGAAGATGAGCAGGGTACCTACTGACATTCATGCTTTTCCAAATGATGCTCATACTTGTAGTTTCTACGAACCCTATAGAGTGTTTTCACGTGACGTCACAGCGGCCATGTTGGTGTACCAGTAAACAATGGAAAGGCGGCCATGTTGGTATACCCAACTAGTCCTCCGGGAATTGAGCTCTATTATCGTGTGAATGATTTATTTTGTTTTGGTGGAAAAACAAGGTTACTGATCACACAAGTGAAAACATTCTATAGTCAGTAAGCAAAAAGTTCACATGCCAGCATGTTCACATATGAATGGCATGAATGTTCACGAGCCATTTTTTCAGCATACTCTGTCAAATAGGAGGGACGGGGGCTTTTGCCAATACGACATCAACAGCTTGAGAACAGTTTTCCACAGTCTTCCAAGGAACCAAGCAATATTTATTATGACTTATAAAAGTGGTTTGGAGTTTAAAATGTAAGTAAGTACCAGAAGGGGAAGTTTATTCATGCGCAAAACTGTTCTGGCCTGGCTTTAAATAGGGGAACTACTTTATGACACCTACTGCAGTGAATGGCCAAGTAATTATTGGTACCAGTGATTGTCACTTGGTCACTGGACAGGTACAGTGTATATGTGTACTTAGTCTTGGTGTACTGGCAAGAAAAATGCTACTTATTAAGTTAATTAATTTAAGGTGTATTGCAGCTACTTGGAAATTTGAACTCATGCACAATGCATGGAGTAGTAGGGTAGAAAGAATGGTCATGGTCTCATATTCTCAGCAGTTGCATTGGATGTGGTCGTTATTTTAACCCCATTGTCAAGCTGCCAACACCACAAGCAATATTGTCCTTTATTTGGAATAATCCAGAGTATGAAGAACTTAAAATACCTAGTTGGCTTACAGACTTTGAAATTAGCCTTGTTTTCACCCCTCAATCAGAGATTTGTTATTTCATGTTTTCGTAGGTCATGTGAAGCCTCACTTTGATACTCGCTGCAAGGTTTTTGAACTGGATCCTTGTGATGGCTTTGGAAAAGTCTGCCTCGTTTACAAAGATGTTAAAGCTGGTATTTGATTCTTGTCTTCAAATTCTTCACCACTAGTTAACTATTGCTATAATTACAACAACTTTTTTTTACGTTGTTTTCTCGACATCCTAAATAAATTTTGCATACAGTACTGGTAATTATCAGTAACCAAAAAATGCAATGTACCAATGCAAGTTCATTGGAGAAATATTTATTAATATGAATTTTATTGATAATGGTCACATATGTTAGGTTATATTATTTTTATTTGAAAATAATGCTCTTACTTTATTTTTTAGGAGTTACAACAGGTCAGCCAGAAGTCTGGTTTCTTGATCGTTCATTGAAGTGGTCTTATCTGGCCTCCAGTTTCATGGATTACTTTAGAATGATGATAGTTCACCTTGGTCTTCCTCTATGGCAATATCTGTTTACTTCGACAGGGCTTAGTCCAGAGACTAAGGTCTGTGGAATGTACTCATCATATAAATAATAAATTATTAAGTTTCAACATTCCCCTCCCTCTGGTACCGGTAACCCTAAGGGAGTTTTCATTTATTTTGGTTGTTTAAATTCTCTCCTCAAAAGAAAAAAAAATAGCTGTTTTAAAATTCCCCATCATGGATCAGTTTCAGATAAATATAAAGACTTCTGCAAAATGAAATAATAGCAGGCCCTTTCAACTCAAGAAAAATGTTTGTTGGAAACTTCAGAAATTCCATGTCCATTATGGCATATTATTATATGGCTTGTGTTTGTAGCCGATATAACGCGTACTCTGATTGGCTAATTGTGACTGAATTGTAGGGCATTATTCTCCCATAATGCCCACGGGCCGATTATGGGCTTGCAAAAACAAAGCAAAAGGTAATTAAAGAGCCATATAATAAACTACTTACTATCCGAGCTATTGTAGCTCAAGCCATACTGGGGAATATTGGTCCTCGGTCGTTTTTGTACGGACCTTGCACTGCCACGATCTCGGGCCAATATTCCCCAGTACTGCCCTTGCGCTCGGTTAGTGAGAAGTTATTATGGCACTGCACTTTTCATTATGAACAAACTCAACTCAAGAAACCAGTCATTTGCATACGTTTTGCACTGTTGTTGTTAGCATGCTTGCTAGGTAAATTTAAAAGCACCTTGTACTTCCTTGTGCTTAACGTTTGAAGGAGGGGCGGGCGGTCAACTTGCAGGGTTGTTATGGAGTGAGTAATCACAGAGTTGGGTGCCTCGGATTCATGCTGCTTGAGAGCTGATGGCTGGGTATACCAGGCACGAGAACATTCTCTTTCTAGGAGGTGTGTGCCAATGGTGCACAGACGACGCAGCCAACCACCACTGAGTGATACAGTGGTTATTAGCATTTCAAACAAGTCATAACAAACTCATTCTTTCTTTGAATACTTATTATAGCCTTTCCCTTGCTTTGCATTCCATAAATCACTAAATCATGTCAAGGGATACCAGTAATTACAACTGAATCTCTCCTTATAGCAATGGTTCAACCTGTATGCTCCAACACGTCTTGCTATTGACACAGCGAACATGGATCCAGATGGTCATCAAAAACCGAACTCAACAGAAGGAAATCAACATGTTTTAAATCTTCCTTTGAATGCTCTTGACATAAACAGGCTCTTCAAAGGCAAAACTGATAAAGGAAAGAGTAAACAGTCTCAGACAAAGAAGCCACCAATGGCAAAGACCCAAACTTCAAACCAAAGTCGCAGTGGTCAGCCTGGCAGG
>NC_090884.1:6884243-6889243 GCF_036669925.1 Montipora capricornis | reverse complement strand
CTGTTATCTAGAAATATGTACTGAAATATCCACAAATTAATTTTAATTGTTATTACTGGAGAAGATTAAATTATTCCATCCACTGTTATTCATCTGAAGCATAAGATGAATCTGTCGATGTTGATGTAGTTGTGCTTTCTTCTGAGTCTCTGCGGTGAGCAAAAAGTGCAGAAATCTTTTTTCTTGATTTTCTTTGAGCTTGTTGCCTGGGACTTTTCCTGACGAAGAATACAAAGCATTATCACTTTTAGGGAAAAGTAACTTTTCTGTTTGTGTCAGCCTGCATGGCTTTTGACCTTTTGAACTCCAAAATTAATGGTCCTGTGAGTGGCAGATTTCCGACTCATTTCTTAATCCCACAAGAACATGCAGTCCAGCCAACTAGATACAGGGTTAATAAGTATTATAATTGTGCACAACACAGCTAAGTAACCAAGGCCTTGATATTTTTGGCACAGCATGCAAGTGAGACTTGCAACTCAGCTTTCTCATTTAATACTCTCAAAAAGAGAAAGTTAATATTACACTGAATGTTATAGGATTATCACTAAATATCACTGGCGTTCTCCTGCAAATACATGTATCTGTTACAGCCCAAATGCTAAGCCAGCAAAAATTAAAGGTGCAAAACGATAAACTATGAACATGCATACATTAGTAACACACTCATGACGGAGGAATGCAGGGATAGAAGTCTAACAAAAAGACTTCCCTTTGACTCAGCAATGATGTCATCAATACCCTCACTAGTGAGGGTATGGAAAATATGCCACTCAGGTCCCGGATGTAGTTTCGTATGAATTTTATGAGTGGTTTATTTTCCAGTAAAACACTCCTGTCTATAATTATGACCAGAAGGGCCATCATTGTGTAATTATGAAAAGATCATCATTACCTTATACGCCAAGTAATGTCTTCATTCCCAGATGACTCATATGAACTGCTGTCAACATCAGGTGAACTTTCTGATAGTTCACTTGTAGGTAAAGGTGAATCGTTCTCCCTGTCTGATAACGATGATGATGAGAGGGATGAGTTATTGTAACTTGACACCACTCCTGATTCTATTTCTGATGAACTCTCAGCTTCATCCGATGAATCCAAAGCTGGTTTTTTTTCCTCATATGGCACTATTGGAACCCTATAAGATGAAAACATTTATGATCCTTCTTTAATTCAAACAATGAGTGCTTGTTTGCAAGGACTGTAGAAACCAATTCAATTCAGTAAATTTTCTCCTGAGAATTTGCAGAGCCTGCACACCCCTCAATTTTTCTGACTTCAAACCCCACTCTTATCATCAACTTCATCCCCCCAACCCCACCACACACCAAAAATAATTCACAAACCTTTGAGGCAGAAGGCTGCAAATAGGCCTTTTTCGATATATTAAAATTCAGCTTGATAGTGAGGCAGTGAGGACAAAGGCAAAGGACAGTGGATGACATGTAAATATTTTTCACATTCATTCCGTGTTTCTATTGTTTTTGTCCTCACTGCCTTAGTCTATCAACTTGAAGGTGAATATTTGATATTTGGAAAATGGCCAGTAGGCAAGCAATTTGGGAAACTTTTTAAGGCAGACTTTCATTAATTATTAAACAACTACATGACTATATTCAACTGCTTAATCTTGCATACAAGCATAAACAGAGCGATGGAAAGACCTTTGCCTGCCAAAAACTAATTTCAGTTTAAAACCTGGGCCCACAATGGATGAAATATCTGCATTACTTTTACTCACGAGGTTTAGTGACCTGTACCAGGCAGTTACATTTATTCTTTCCGTATTCATAAGATTCACTGATAACCTCTTGCAGTTAACAAAATTTTGTTCTTCACGAACAAAATTAATATTAGACCTGAGTCATGTACGTACCATTTTTCACATTATGAACCTCCAAGACAGGGTACATGTACATAATAAAATTTGATATCGTAATATTAATATTAAGGACATTATCTCAAAGAAACAGAAACAACAACTACAGTACAGTAATAAGTAATATCATAATTTATGACAATTATTCAAGGCTGTTGCCTAACAGGAGCCCGGTAGCCTGGGGCTCCCAAAGAATAGCTCTGGGCGCCTTAATTTTTCACAGCAACACCTTTCACTTCATATGTTGGGCTCCTAAGTTCTCAGCGTTTGGCTCGGAGGGCCCCTTTCTTAGGCAGCAGCCTTGTTATTACTATTTTTATTACTACTTTTATGATTACAATTATTATTACTATTTTGTTAATATTTATTGGGGTTAAATATCAACTGGGACATCGTCCTGTTTTCTTCTCCAGTTGCTGATGTTATTTTGTACGTGCAACAAATTCAATGAAGTAATCATAATCATAATTATCATAATGATAATAATAATATTATTAGTAATCAAGAAGCACCTTAGAGTACTTTTTGCAATGACCATTAAAATTTGATCTTTTGTCATTTTGTTCTTCTTTACAGGGGTTGTTTTCTGACCATTCTTTGCTGCAGTCCTTGTTTTCTAATAAAAAGAAAGAATCCAAATTGATGAGCACTCTCTAAAATCCTCTACATCCACTCAACGATTTTACTCGTCAATGAGGTGCAACCCATTGACTCCTGAACTAATAATAATAATAATACATTTATATAACGCCTTCACTATAAATATTCGATGGCGCTGTTTACAACTGAAATTGGTTAAACCTAAAACTATATTACAATAAAATTATCTTATCTGAAAACTAATCTAAATAGGCCATTTCCGGGTTCCTGTCTGCCTTCAAAGCGAGTCTAAGTGCGAAGTTTTTCTTATGAAAATTAGTTTTCATTCATATGTAAAGTAGAACTAATGACCATCACAAAAACTTCGCACTTAGACTCGCTTTGAAGAGGAGGCAGACAATGAACTCGGAAATGGCCTATTAAAAGTATGTTGATTAGTCTAAGTAAAATGTCATTTTTTGGATATTTATATTTTATATAAATGACTGTCCCTCATTGATATGCAAGTCTAAAAAACTACCCTACTTTTGACAAGTAAAATCTATTAAGTATCACTCCTTGGAGTCAATGGGCTAAATATATTTCCACCCAGTGAAAGAGTAAATTTGCTACAAACATGCACTTCTGACAAATGGGTGAAAATAGCTGCATTTCAATATTTAAAATGAAATGATGAACTATGAAATAAGACACCTAATTTGGGTGGTACAAAAGTACAGCCTTTTGGGCATAAATAATTTCAGCTAAATTTCATAATTACAATCATGATAGCATGACCTGAATGTCACAACAACAACAACAACAAAGTTTATTTGTACTGTAACTAGCTAGCTAAATAACAAATAAGGGAATTAAAAATAAAAACAGTAGCTGGTCTCCCAAAAGAACTAAAAAGGTAAACCACTTGGGAGACTGCCAGTCAACATCACTAATAATTTATGAGAAAAAACCATGAGCTCGGCAAGTCGATTTTGGACTGACGTGGCTTGCTTTGTCATTTGTTGTTACCTGAGCAAATCTGCATTTTTAGTGAAATCACAAAAACTTTAGTTTTACGTCAAATGAGAACAAAACAATGCAATTGCTTAATTTCTTTCCTGGGGTTAACACCATTCCTCCATCAACAGGGGTGTTTTGCAGAACGCCGAATACCAAACACTGAATGATATAAAATCGGTATAAACTGAAGGTAACTGCGGATATACGCAACAATAACTAAAAGCTAACCATTTTAAAAGTTGGTGCTTAGACCTACCTAGTAGCTAGTTACTGCACACATGTACTACCATATTACTGATCAAAAGCTATCCACTGTGCATTCTGCAAATTTACCCCTGCCCTACCATATTTTCCTTGAAAAAGTTTCTATCTTTGTATTATTTAATTGAAAACACTAAACAATGCATACATGGGAGCGTCCACGCCAAGAGAAGTTACAATGTACTTGCCGAGTTTACTAACAAGTGCTGGCTAGTTAATAAACACTCAACGAGATTGATTATGTCTAAGGTTGCATTCTTTTGGGACTATTCCAGTTATTCTAACTTATTTTGGTTTGCAAATAACAGAATACACAGAACAATAATTCCCAAAAGAACGCATCTGCCGAATTGGTCCCAAAAGAACACCATTACCGTCTTTTCAGAGTATTCCTGTTCTGGAATAGTCCCAAAAGAACACGACCTAAAATATATCTGGCAACCGAGCAGACTTTTTAGAAACAAAAACTGTTTACATGTGTGTGTAAAGCTGATAGATAAACAAGCTTAAACAGCACCTCCTACATCTAGCCCATCTACCCATTGACTCCTGGGGGTTCCCCATTGATGAGTAAAGTCGTCTGGCCTTAGACAGAGTAAAATACTAAGTATGGCTGGTTAAGGCCAAATTAACAGATTTTACCCATTCTAAGATATGAGCATTCAAAGACAAAATACAGAGTGTTTTTGGATGGCTCTTTTGTTGCCATGGTAACCTATTATGTCACATTAATAAGACTAGTGCATCTTGTTGCCCAATGATTGGTGTTTCACACGGCAGCGGGCACCATGACAATTTTTTTTTTCGTGATAATAATTGATACTTGTTGTAGTAAGACATTCACTAAGAATTGTCGAAACTTGTGTGAGCCACCTTAAAAAAGCTGATAAACACTTCGTTCACGATTTCAACCCAGACAAACAAAGGCTTTGTTTTTCTCACATGTTGAAAAATTTGGCAACGAAGTAAAATAAAGTACAGCATTTGAACCTTGGATTCAATTTGCTTTTTTTCCTCCAGCAGAAACTCATCCTCCCTATCCAATAGTTTCCTTTTCCGGGTGCTCGCGCGCATTTTTGATGTCCGTTCCATTTCTGACAGATCTCTGTTGATATCACTTTTGCTGAGTTCACGCGTACGTGATCGAGATAATCTTGCTTCGTCTGTTCTGTCAAATATATCGAGAGGGGTCGTTTTCCTGCGTCTCCTGCTTGCAGTCGCCATCAAGATTTAAATAAAACGAATCTCCCAGTAGTAT
>NC_090884.1:6864243-6879243 GCF_036669925.1 Montipora capricornis | reverse complement strand
GTTTATGGCTGATTTACGAAGATTATGCCTAGCAAAATGCCAAATAAATCTTAGGATATATATATTCTAGAAAATAAAACGCGAATACGGATACATAGTTACCGTGGACACAAGTATTACATGCAATATTGAAATTCACAAAAAAATAGATTTTTTTAAGAAATTAACTTTATGAAACCGTCAGAGGATCGAAATAAAAAGTACAAATTGAAACCTTAAATCCATGACACTAAGAATGTTGAAAATACAAGATTTCTTGGAAACAGTAAAAAATAACATTTTGACTTCCTAAATTTGAAGAAGGTTAGCGATTTAGCATGTTTATGTGAAATACTCTGACGCTGATAGTACTTTGTTTCAGGAAGAGTCTCATCTCGAAAATGAAGTTAGGAAAAAATGTTCTCTTTTCTTTTCCTAATGGGGAACCAGGTTTTCTGAAGGCGAAATTACAAGCAACACAAACGTCTTGATCACTCACGGCCTGCAAAAGAAACAAACAAACGATTCATTTGTGATTTTTCTCAAAATACTGCCAAAGACCAAAAGGTTGTCACAAGCGGTTGAGAGTAAGGCAATTTTCCGTCTAGAACAGTTGACTTTATCCCCACGTACATGCAGCTACTAGATGTAAAGTTTTAAAGCGTCGCGAGGAACTGATAAACGTCAGTATTGTGCACTTTCTTGGACCGTCAATTGAGAGCAGTGTTCGTTTAACCCAAATTTCCTAAAATTTCGGTTGGAAGTCAAAATGAAAAAAAAAATTTAAATCATGAGCAGAGATGAAATAAGTTCACAATATCCCCACTTTAGCGTTAGCCCACGTAATGGAAATAGGCCAAACAGGGTAAGAACTTAACGTACGGTAGACGGCCTCCCTCGTGGCACGAAATTTGTGGGTGGGTGCGCGCAGTGGCTTGGGTCTAGTTCGTCCAACAGGAAAGGGCCGTCCGTCAATTAGGCACACGACATTTCTGAAATTTCAAACTGGCAAAATATCTAACAAGCGGAAAGCGCCTCTTGCGACGCCTTAGAGTGATTTTCAAGTGCGTGTCAAAAAACCTAGACGCAAAGTAATTGCTCCGCTAAACAACTGCAACAAGACTTACTAATTTCGGCGCAAGATTCGGGGAGGGAGAAATACACGCGCATGCGTGAATTTTCGAGGAGACGCGACAAGAGGGGAGCGCAATTTCGCGCGCTCGTGAATGTCACCCGCCCCACAATCCATCGCCCAAATTAAAGACTACTCGCAGTCGAGTCGGACGCCCTTCGAGCAACAAAGCCTCTTCACCCGTAAAGCGAGAAATGATTGTAAGTACCTTTTCGTTATGAAGTGTTCCATCCCTCGTCCAATGTGTTGTGGCGAAGACTGCATCATATTGGCAGCTACAAGACAGCATAACCAACTACATCAACATCTTATTCGTGTATAACCTGACGAGCATTATTTTCGCGATTTTGGCGGGACTGTTCATGCGCAAGATTTTTCGCTAGGTACTGGTTTTCGTCCACCAACAGGGCGGCGATGACGTCACGTGAAAACAACCTATCGTTAGCACCTTTACTACCCAAGAATTTATCAGTTTTTGATGCCTGATAACTCACTCGTTATCAAAGCTCAAAGGCTTTAAATTAAACATTTATTTAAGGTTAACAAGTTCTTTCACTTTTTGAAGTCAATTTGTAAATAGCAAGATGCTTTTTGTGAGCAAACTCGTATGTTAGAGCGACTTTCGTATGACGTCCGTAGTTTGGTGTCCGAAATTTGTTTAACGGACCAATGTTTGGCAAGATTAAATCAAAGCTTTTCCTTATTCCCGCCAAGGAAACTCCTAATATGGGCAGTAAAGAGTTCGATTGCCCAATCACATTACTGTATTTCAAATGACGTCAAAGCGAAATGCCCATCGCTTTCCAGAGAGTTCCATGGAGAGATGAGGATATTTGCATCCGCGTTCGCTAAGCCAATGAAAATTCGCACTCGTTCGTTTTTGTTCGATAAGCCAATTAATAGTTTTGCATTTTTGTTTACGTCCTGTTTTTACGTTTATTTTTCAAGGTCATGAAAGTCGCTCTAATGGCACAAAAAGTAGACAATGACGTCATCAAAGATTCCCATATACATGCCCTGCAAACTCACCATAAGCAGGATCCATTCGTATCAGGCCAGGAGAAACATTATAATAGTGAAGACTTGGATCGCCATACTCTGCAGCCAACCTCTGCCTTCTGATCAACTCTTCCTCTGTAAGCACGTCCATGTGGCCTGCCATCCGACTAACGGCAAGATTGTGTGATAAAACGGCTGGGCGACCGTGCGAAGCGCTCTCCTCCGATTTCAAATCAGACGGTCTGGAGCCAGATTTAGGGGAGACAGACGACTCGCTGGTAGCGTTACGATTTCTGGTTCGTTCGTCTTGGAACATAATCGGCGAACGCCGAGTTTCCTTCTCAGTATCTTTGAGTCTCTGAAGTCGTTCATGGGGCTCTGAAGCCGCCGTCGTCCTGGAATTTGACTTGGAATGAGATGTCGGGGTAGAAGAGCGGTCCCTATCGATACTTCGGTAAGAAGCCCTCTCTTCTCCTTCCCTCCTTAAGGAAGCTACTGATGATATTGTGCTAGATTCTCCATGGCTTGTTATGGGCATACTCATGACTAATCCAGGGGGGAGTGAAAACTGGGACCCCACAAGCATCTGATGGGCTCCGTATGGTAACGATCCTGCAGAATAATGCATTCGACAAGAAGACACTCAGATATTTATTGACTTTGCATAGGCTCAAAGGAGTTGGCTTTGCCCGCGTGGCTTGGAAGGCCTTTCATACCTCCAAGGCTAGAAATACCACTCTCGCGGGAACTCTAGCGTGTGCCTGATTCGAAGGCAAAAGGCATTCTCCTCACCAGAGCCTCGGGTCGACCCAAGGCTCTGGGAAACTCTGTTTTAGTAGAACAAGCGCCGTAGGATTCTTATCGCGAAAAATTGGCGATTTGAACCTTACTGCGCCTGCTCACTCCTCGTGCTAATATGAATACACCAATTAGAGACGCTTTTGATTGTTCTTCACGAAAACCAATGAGAAGACACTATGTTTCAGGGTTCCCAAGAGCTCTTCTCCCCATCAGTCAAGAGAAGAGCTCTGGGTCAAGATTGAGGCAAAAGGAAAAGGTGGGATCGTCGAGTTAATGTAAGTTTAGTTACAATTAGTTCTATTGCCGTGGCGACTAACAATAATTGCCTTGTGTTTTTCACGCTAAATTACACAGTTTACAGAACTTTTGCGACCATCTATAGGAAAATCTTATGCCGTTATAAACGTCGTTTTTTAAATGTGCCAAATCTAATGCAAATGAGCGAAAACAATAGATTTTTCTCCTTTGCATTACATTCGGTACCTGTGAAATGCGACGTTTACAACGGGCCTTACTGACCTCACTTTTTATGCCCCTTTACATGAACCAGGTAAACGGACTAACTCGGAAAGACCAAATTTCAGACAGGACAATTCAGACGTGAAATCTAACAAACAAGCCAGCCGATTAAGCTCAAATTGTCAGAGATGATTAATCACGCAATGAACGCTACGCAAGCCGATTTCTAGGCCAACTGCATTGATTCAAGGCTAATAAGAACACCACGTAAATGAAGACTCTTCCGTACCTGTTGACGGATCAAAATTGAGCTGCGAAAGGTAGGCTTGAAACTGTGTTTGCATAAAGTTTGCAGACGGATGCGAGCTTGAGCCATCCCTCCTTTCTTTCTCATCTAAGCTGTCCACTTTGTGTCTGGATGCCGGAATCGGCGATCTTGAGGCAGAAAGCGTTTGAGATTTAACAGCTTGGGCGCGGGGAGATCCTTGGCCTGAAGAACTTTCTGTTGATTTTGCAGTGCTTGTTGTCGAATCCTGACAATTTTACAGGAGTACAAGAAACTATTAGTGCTAGCTATTCCATCGTATCTTTCCAGTTATAAGAAAACAAATTTATTAACCTCTCAGTGGCACAAAGTAAATACATCAATATTTCATGAGGACGACAGCCAACATACACAGCTTTATAAAGGCCACATGTGACCTGAAACCACGTTTCTCTTGTTCATATTTGGAATCCCAACTGACCATTCTGCAACGACTACCGAATACTCATTGACCCTTCCATTTCATACAGTCATTTCACAGGGCTAAGTGCAATTTTATGGGACTTAATAACGCTCGTTCACTGCTTGCCATTGACCGAATGCAAAAATGGCCGCCAACAAATCATTATTTTGTCTTTGTGTTAATTAGCCTCACTAGCCTCGTTAACACGTGTAAAAATGAAATTGGCCTGTAAAACGAGGCTAATTTGGCAACTTAACACAAAGACAAAAGAATAATTTGTTGGCGGCCATTTTAGCATTTGGTCAGTTGCACAACGCAATTTGCTTCATCCAACACTCTGTTTTGAAATAAACACAATATTCCAGAGCAATGCGCCTCGCGACGACAACTGTCATTCGTAATAGCGTGTGTTCGCAAGGGTACCAAAGAAGCCGATTTCCGCATTTTGGACTTGCGCGAAATAGGGCATTGCAAATTCCAAAATCGGCAGTAGAGCGTTTTCTAATCGGGATACAACGGTAACAACAAACCTGCGGTCGGTGATAAATCAACTCTCTCGTATTCCTAGCTCCGCTATCTGCTCTTTCATCTTCTCTACTACTGCCAAGTCTCTCGGCCGGCTTTTCGGTGCCACCATGACGTTTACGGGGAAAGTTGGCTCCCAGCTGCTCTTTTTGTAAATCACTTTCAAGTTTGCTTGATGAGAAAGAAAATATGTATATTTAGCGGCTAGCGGAAGCTTTGATGGTCTAATGTTACAAATTCGTCCATTTTAGAAAATCCCCAGTTTGGTACGGTAGGTAGCTATGGTTATTGAGATAAATGCTGCGATTGGTGGATTAAGCTGAGTGCACTTGATTTCAATGCCCGATTACAACCTTACACAATAATTAGTGAAAGATAATGCAGTTAACGCACCAGTAAAATTTGAGAAAATTGTCATGGTTATGATTAATTCAGAAATCACGCTTTTAAACGTACGACGTTCCGTGACAATAGGGGGTTTAAGCATGCAAAGGCGACGGCTGCCGCAACGACAACTCTTCAAACCAAGATATATCATTGGTTAAGAAAGGAAAAACATAATCGTGCTGCACGTGCGGCACGAATCTCCGTGCATTTTTTGCCGTACTCCTCAAAGCAACAACCTGAAATCGCCAAAATTTGTCGACAACGTAAGCACGTAGCAATGAACTATTAGGGAGCTTAAGCATGCGCGTTTTTGAGACGCGGAAGGCAACCGGAAGTGAGCTGATTTCCCTTTTATCTTGCCTTGACACTTTTACATTTACATTCCAAAGTATCTTTTCTCCATTAGATATGATTAGTATAAAAATCTTAGAGACACCATCGTCCTGGCACGCGAAATGTTCTCTTCCGGTTGCCGTCCGCGTCTCTCAAAAATGCGCTTGCTTAAGCTCCCTAATATTCATTTTCTATTTTTACTCTCAAACCGTTCGTACCCATCCACGGAGTTACAGGATTCTTCGCCCGTATAGTACAACGTGAACAAGACAGAATAATCGCGAAATACTTGCGATAGCGCTAAGTTATATTTCGGTGTGACGTTTTCGTTGCCTCTGCTGTTGCTCTTTCTTATCCCTAATTACAACATTCGCGCACACGTTTGTGCCTTTTTCTCAATGAGGACATTCCTCACGCTATTGCCTTAAAACACCATTGAAAGGAAGTTTTTCTCACTTGAACATAGATATCTGCTGCTTGAGTTTCTGTCTCTGCAGGAATTCCTCTTCCCTCTTGTACTTCTGCCTTTCCAGCTCTCGTTCTCTTTCATACGATTCGTCTATTCTGCTTTTTTTCTCAACCGGCTCTTCGGACGGCAGTTTGTGCGATGCCACCTTAGGCGACTGGCTCCTGGAGGCAAACTCGCCGCTTTGAACGAGGTACCGGCCGCGGAACTCGCCCTCGCCGCTATCTGGATGCTGCCTGCTGGGACCGGATTTCTTAGCTCCTGCGGACTCATCTGTCCTTCTTTCTTCTTGCAGTCGGTCACTCGATGTTGGGATCTCCTTCTTCTCGAGGTTTCGTACTTCTGACTGAGTTGCGCTCCCAGTGCTTCGCATCGCCTATGAGAATTCACAATTCAAACAGTTCGCAAATTATAAAAGTTTAGCTAAAATGACCATTTTGTAAAACACGCTGCCGTTACACCGTTCAAAGGGATTTAAGCCCGGAACACACCTTATTAGACTAATATTAACAGGAGAAAAATTACTGTAATTTGTAAAATAGTTGTTCTCATTAACCCTGTTCGAAGTAATTAACGCTGACAAAACAGCTCGCTGTATTTCTCAAATAGCACTTACGTTTACGAGCATACATCACCTCTACAATGGGGAAGGAAGGAGACACGGCACCCACCTGTTTGTCTTGTTCTAACATCAGTTGCCGATGAAGCTGCATCATTTGCATCTGTTGCTCAGGCTGCATGGTTTGCAGCATCTGTGCCTGTGCTGCAAGCATTGCCTTGGGATCAACAGGCATTCCGGACATGTACTCCAGCGGCGGACCCAGATTCTTTAGCATTTCTAAGGACATGCCACTCTGCAAAAACGGCTGATAATAATGCTGCAACGTCAACTGTTGTTGAAGTTGCAAACTCCTTAGCTGTTCGGCAGACATGGGTTCTTGTGACCGGAAGTTGACCTCGGCTGCAGCAGCATCCCTCTGATCTCTTTTCTCCCGCTCTTTCTCGATACCTCCTTTGCCTTTTCCCATCGAATAAGGAGGAGGGTCTTGTTTAATACGCAAAGTCTCCGTTTCTTCTCTAACAGTCTCCTCGGCCACCCTTGATTTCTGAAACAACGCTATTGGCTGAGGGCTCTTACGATCTGGGGAAGGTTTTGGTGCCGCTGCTAACGACCGTGAGACGGGCGACTTTGATCTGCCGTAAGGCGATGGCGCTCTGAGAGAGGTTTCGCTTTTTCTTTCACTCCTGGTCTGCTCGCCAATCGCCGACGTCTTTACCCCTACAATAACAACAACAGCGAAAGAGCAATTATTGGCTTTACGTCCCCCTAAAAACTGCCTATATATATTCTGGCGCAAATTGATCTAAAGGACGCACAAAATATCCAACAAAGTTCCTTCGTCGAGTGTAAATGGAGGTTTCATTTGAAGCAATTACACTTAGGCCAACGTAATCACTTTGGTCAATCACAGCAGACAGTCAAGCAAAAAGGCCAATTGCAAGCTGTATCATAAGGCAGGGTAAACGAATGCAAATTTATGCACCTGGAGTTAATAAGGCGCGGAAAAAAGCACGCGAGCAAGCCTCGCGATTGGTTTTGCTTGAACTCCTCATTAACAGAGAATCTCGGGCGACATATTTTAGAAATATGAGAGATTTAGGGCCTGTTTACACGGAAAGAGGGGACCCTACGGGATCTAGGGTTAAAAATACCACGGTTGTACATGCAAACACGACGAGCGTAGGGCCCCCCTCCCCCGTACGGTCAAGTAAAGAGCGGCTGCTAACGCAATTCTAGTCGTCTCTAACAACAGCTTTTCAGGTATGTGGATTGCTTTGGACAAATTCCCCGAGAAACGTCGCCTTCAAATTGTGGGACTTGAAGTTGCTTAACTCTGATAGCACATGAACATTTGCGAACAGCACTAGAGGAGTCGCACAGGCCTGTTAACATATTTAACACTTTAGGACAAGAGGAAAAATGTAATGACGCTTTAAAATCGCACGGATTTGGCGCCTTTTACTCGCGGTCAGCAATTAGATCACAACACGAAATAGCCCCAGCGCCTAGGGCCAACTCTATCTTTTGCATTGACATGGAGTTATGCAAAAAAATTGTACCTACCATGTAGGGGGTCCCCTACCTTCAAAACATGGAAACCCTACCACCTAGGGGCACCCTATGTTGCATGTAGAACGAAACTCTATCACCTAAGGTAACCCTACTAACTGGGGGCACCCTCCCACATGTAAACGGCCCCTTAGCATCACCTTGACGTGAAACGCGAACGGCAAAAGTGACCACATGACCATGATTTTCCCGCCATTTTTCGCGTTTGCCAGTTGCCGTTTCTAAGTAAAAGTTGACATTTTCTCATTTGCTGAACACGACAACGTGGAATTTCCTTCTCGTTTTTCTTAAACATAACAAGTTGTTTGTGGAAAAAAGAACCTCAAAACCATTTTCCAGTACGTGAAACAAGGAAAAATTAGGTTTTATGGTTATAGATCGTTCAAAACTGACTCCTTACCGCAATTTTCTTCATGAACTCACGTCGACTCTCTGTTGACTCACAAAAAGGCGTCATCGAAACTCGCAAAATTTGACAGGTAACGATGTTCATTTTATACAGCGTCTATTTCTACACACGTTTTAAAAGTTTTTTTTTTAATTGTTTTTTTTTTCTGTAAACTAAATCCTCGAGATGAACAAAGTCCATCCAGAGTTGCCGTGGATCACGTGAAGCTAAAGTCACAAGTCTATTTCACGTGAAACGTGACACGTGAAACGGCCAGACATGCGTAGCAATCCAAAACCAATGAATTACTATGAAAATACTTTCCACGCCGAATTATGATCCCTCTAGAGCGAGTTTCAATCGAGTGTCGTAAAACCAATACTAAAGTAATTACTTTGGCCGATCGAAAAGGACGGAGACAATCCAGCAAACCAATCAAAACTCGAAGTAATTACACGTAGCCGACACAAAGCGCGGGAAAATGTGCACGGGCGAGCCCACGATGGGTTTTGGTTTCACCTCTGATTGGTTGAAAAAGTGGCGCGAGAACTTTGAACCAATCACTGAGTGAAGTAATGCAAAACCAAAGCAATTCGCTGGTTACTTTCGACAGTCAATTGAAAACCGCCCTATGATCAATAGAAACAACTCTTACCTGGTCTAACAACAGGATGAGAAGACACAGCTCCCTGAGGTTTGATCCCGGGACCAATAATTGGTAGAACAGGAGGAAGGCCAGAATGAATGGCAGGACCTGGGCTTCTCTTCAGTGATACTGGAGAGACCTCTCCCACTGGGATGGGAACTTGGAGAGTCTGAAGTTGTTTAGCTTTGTTTTCTGGTTGTGGCAGCTCTGAAGTTCCTTCATGTGGAGTCGGCAGCGTGATAGGAGACGTGCTGCTGTAGGTAACTGAAGAGGGATACAGGGTCAGCTTGTGATGACCTTTTGGGCAAACCCCGTCATCAGCACATCATGGGCAAACCCCGTGCGAAATAACATAAAACCAGAAATGATATTCGGAGATCTCGGCCTCAAAGTCTGCCCATTGTTTCTGACAGAATCTGGTTCAACTTTTCGGCTGAACTTGTAGCCCACCGGTTTGCCTCCAGCCAGTTGGGATCCTGTTGTGTTGTCGCATTCATTAACATTGCATAACATGCGAGTCAATTAAGCGAAGGCGAGTTCTATTATGACGCAGTCAACCATGTCCCACACATCAATTCCCCACCCACCCCCACCCCTAGGACCCAACAACACAACACCCTCCCGCCAAGCAAAGCTTTACCTGATGTTACAGATGATCCAGAAGTCAATGAGTTGTGTTCAGAGCCTTTGCCATGGCTTGCACTATCTGATGCCCTGGGGTACGGATGGGCCACGCCCACGGGTAGAGAAGGCGCAAGTGAGCTACTGCCTCTGGAGATCAAAGCAGGATGTGGTCTGGAAAGTGTTCTTGGCGTTGTTTTGAAAGCCTTTTCAAAGTCTTCAGGTTCTTGGCTAGACCGTGGACTTCTTCTGGAAGAATGTTCGCTTAATCCTAATTCTCCTTTGAATTCAATGTTTTGTTTTCCCACTTCCGGTACTGACTGCATAAAAAGTGACTTAGAATCAGATCGGATCACGCCAGTTGAGTTTATTTCTTGCTTAATCCCCTTGCTTCCCTCTGAAGACTGAAATTCATGCTTGACAATTACAGGTTGGAAAGGATTTGACGGATTTTTCCTATCCGCCATTAAAGTATGAACTTTGGATCCGGAAATTGAGATAGAAGATGGTGACCGAGAAGATCTTGAAACCAAATGCCTTGCAACGTTCGGACTTGCCACGTTTGATTCCAGAGAAGTCCGCACTGATTTGTCATTCACATTGATAGTCCTATGAAAAATGTCCGTATTCGGGCTACGAGTTCTACTAATAAGAGAGGGCATAGTCAAGCTTTTGTTAGCGAGCTTTCCATCGGGGTCACCACTGTCTGTGTTCGATGCTTTGTTGAAATCACCGCTCGAATTTGTAGCAGCATCAGAGTTTGTTCCGCTGCGCACAAGTTCGGGGTAACGAATTGGAGCGAGAGGACCTTTCGATTCGGCAATTCTATTTTGATCAAACTCCGACCTTCTGATAAATTTGTCATAATTCGGTTCGTCACCGTAATTTCTACATTCGAAGAACTTGTATCGCATGGACGGAGCGTCGCTATTAATTAGTGGTGGTTCTACAGCACTGCGAGAAATACTTTTGGATACAAGGTCCTCCATCGACATTCCTCCACTTGCAGATTTCACGAGCTTTTGTTCTACGGATGTTGCTTTTCTATCCCCACTCAGTTGTAAAGAAGCAGGCGATGGACTCTCAGGTCTGCTCCATAACTCACTTCTTTTGCTCTTGCAATCTGATGAATTCTTACTCTCAGACTTAAGATTTTGTTTTACCTCAAACGGCTTGTTTTCAGTCTTAACTTCAAAATGAGAGATACTCTCGGGCTTTGCTCTTTCTATATCAGAGGTTGGTGAACTTCCACTGGCGTCAGTTCCTTGTTTATTAATTTCACTCAAACGTTCTCTACTAGCAAACGTTACCTCTCCAGAAGATTTTTCCACAGTTGAATTTTCTTGCTCCACAATTGCAGCAGTGCGGGATAAAGCGACTATGGTTTTGCTGGTGTAGTCAGAATCTGCAAGGATAAAAGTAAAGCTTTGGTTAATCATCAGGCAGAGAACATCCTCCCGACTTAACTGGAAATTAATAGAGTACAAACACTTCATACATAACCAAGCTGCATGCAAGCATGAGTAGTTTCCTAGAGAGAGGTTAGAGTAGGAAGAGTATCACTGGGGAGCGAGCGACCGGAACCAAGTTTGCTCAGCAAAAAAATCAAGATTGCAAGGCCTCAAGAAGAAGGAGGTTGTGTCATTCAATGTTAAGGGTAGTTGGACATGAATGCAGTTGGGCTGTGATTATTATTATTATTATTATTATTATTATTATTATTATGTTAATCCAACAATGATAATTTTATTCATAGACTATATACAGACTCAAAAATATGAATATTAAAATTTATTAAATTTTCAACCTCGGATAATGCATTTCTCGTGCTCTGATTGGTTCACTCAATCTCGGTTATCAGCTTAGTTTGACCTTATATGGTAAGTGATTGAGCTAATCGTTGCCAAGCTAAGAGTTTTTTTCGCCAGAAAGCGAAATTGCTCTCTGAAAAGAGCAAAAAAAAAGTTTTTATGGAAAGTTTGGATCAACTGCGACGTTTAGAAGTACGTGAAAAGGCAACAAATGTTTTTGTGATGAGCCTGGGTCTGTCTCACCACAAGGTCTTACGCAACATCGCATCTTCATTAAGTTTCTTCGATTTCGCTCGGATTTTCTCGCTTTTTTTCACTCGTATTTCGTACTTCCTAAACTTTTGGAGTTTGAGGAATTTAATAAAACAATTATTCCATTCGTGCTTGTTGGATATGAGACTGGTTATAGTAACAGATGTTGACACTATTTTCCGGCCGCCATATTGGTGCACCACAGATGTACACCAACATGGCGTTTTCATACTGGGCTCTGTAAATTTCTGCGAAACATTTCGACGAATATCTGAAGTTTGGGGACACGCACAGGCCTAAATCTTGGAAAAGTGTCTTCTTCATTTATCTTCTACAACATCACGAATTCTTGACTTTTTTCACTGGATGGTTTTCGATTTATTTTTTTATTGCGTGACAGTGAAAACGATCTATATAAGAACAGCGTGACCGAGACAAAGTTGATCCTACTTAATTATGCGTATATTTTAAAACGCATCTTCAAAAAATACCGTATCATCATTTGCCCTTCTCTCTTTCTAGTTCGTTTTTATTAAGTATAGTTGCATTTTCCCGTTCAGAAAGTAGACTGACAATCTTAACGGAGCGGAAACATGTAGTTTAAATAAAAGGATGTTTCTGAATCGAGAGTTTCCGTTGACTGCGTTGCATTCGATCGATTGAAAAGCAAAGCTGCAAGTGACATAAATGCACACTGTCGGCCTCTAGAATGTTCACTGAAAGCTTCATGACCTTGATGAATGCTTCCTCGAATAGAAGTAATCATAATAGATCAGCAAAAAGTGCCAAAACTCACCTGTAATAAAACAGCGAAACCTTGACTCTGATCAACTCTATTTATAACTTGTTGCGAGCACATGCAATTTTCCGCTGACCAAGCACATGTCAATTTTTTTTATAAGACAGCTGCTGGTTGACTAGAAGGCGCCATATAACAGGATTCCTGATTGGCTATTTCTTAATGCAAACGATGGTTCGAACCGTCGAACCAAAATTTCTCGATGGCTTCAAGAATATGAAGGCTGCCTATCGGCAGCAATTATTATTATTATTATTATTATTATTATTATTATTATTATTATTATTATTATTATTATTATTATTAGGGAATTTAGCAACCACGACGGTGACGGCAACAAGAACGTCATCTCACAATATAAATTAGCGTTACTGTAATCACTTCGTGACTATTTGAATCTTTTTTACATGACAAGGGTGTAGTAGTTCCTCAAAAATGACACTGGTCGAAACGGCGCTTAATTTAGGAGAGAAAATGAAAATTCATCATCAAGTGCTGACGTTATTCATAACACCTCAAATTTGGCTATTTCACGTTGTCGTTTTGCAGACGAAGGCGAAGAAATGAGAGAGGTTCACCCTTGTACGTTGTCGCAAAAAACTTCAAATTTGGTGATTTCACGCCGTTATACAGGGCACCGCAAAAACATGTGCGCTAAAATGCGTGCTGCACGTGCTGCATGATTATTTTCCCTTTCTAACCAATCATATAATTGTTTTGTGACGTTGCCGTCGCTCTTTAACCCTGGTTTCCACTAGCGACGCAAGCACAAACGCGAGTAAAACAGCTCTGATTTCACCGTGAAAAAAGACTCGACGCAAGCATCAACACGCGCATGCACAAGCCCAAGGATCAAACTGTTTCCCTTTCCTTGTGCTTGCGCCTGTCCTTGCCTTCTCCTTATGCCGTGTGAAAACGAAACTCGGCACAAGCACAAGGAAATTTACTAAGTCTGGCTTTGTTTGACCAATTAAAGCACTCGTTCCAGATTCCCCGTGTCTGAGCATTTCCGTGTGCTTCTGCTGATACACCTTATTCCAAAATGGCCGCCATTTTAATATTCTTTTGTTTGATTGCAAATTGGCCCTTTTGGTCTAGCTTTCAAACGTAAAATTCAAAAGAATATTTTAACCTTGAATGAGGCCAAAAGGGCCAATTGGCAAGAAAAAAAAAAAGAATACTAAAATGGCGGCCATTTTGGAATAAGGTGTATGTCGACCTTCGTTTTCACTTAGTATACGCTACTTATGCTTTCGCTTTTTCTTGCGTCGCTGGTGACAACTAGGCTTTAAACTTCCCACTAGCACCCCGCTATCGTTACACCCTATTTACCTTGACCTGGATCAATATCCTCCTCATTTTCACTAATATCTTCCACTTCAATTCCAAGCTGATTAATAAGACCAACGCCAGCGTCAACGGCTTGTCGCAGGTCGACGGGCTGCACCCCCGGAATGCAAAGTTGGTTGGCAGATTCCTTACTTGCGAAACTGTTCTCACTCAGAGCTTTTTCCACATCTTCAACCAGGTCATGAGGTTTGCCATTGCCTTTGGCCACGCTGAAGCCGCTATCAATGACAGTTTCCCAGACCTCCTGACTGCTCTGTTCAGACTCTCCCGCTCCATCTTTCACCGCGTCTGAAATCTCAACCTCACTGCTCGAATCAGGCTTTGATGAAACAAGATCGTGGCTGCTTTCCAATGCCAAAGCCTTTTCATTCCCCAAGCTTTCTACTGCTGCTTCTATGTCCTCTATGCATTTAAACTTAGTATTCGATTCAGCCTCATCTTGTTCAACATTGCTTCGACTGCTATTTTCCTTTTGTATATCGTGCTCACAAGCTTGTTGGCATTTATCAGAAATTTCCACAACAGTAGTTATTGTCTCCTCAGCGTTGCTTTCCTCCTCGTTTTCAGGCGTGGGTGATTTTTCCAATGTTTTGGTGTCCTTCGAAGTAGAAGCGTCTAAAGACGATTCTAAACAGTCCTTTTTCTTGTTCGCTCTCGATAACAAATCGCTCTTTTTCTCGCTCATCGATGCCATTGCTGCAGCCAGCGAGGGAGATATGCTCCTTGCTCTGGCACTCACACGTGACGTCCTTCCCTTAAAACCAGGCTTGGTATCAGGCTCTTTGAACTCTTCAACTGGGGAGGGACTGGTACTTGCGGATCTCTCGTCTGAATGATTGGACTAAAAGAAATTACATGTACGGCATGAGCATTGAAAAAAGTTCTCACAGAATTAAGGTAATACTTTTTTTTTCTACAAATACAAATCAGACTATGGTACGGGAGAGAGTAGCAAACGCTCAGTAGCACATTCACCGCCGTGTTTAAATACAGAAGCAGAACATAACTTCAGAAAAATTAAAGATGCTGCGATCAAGTAGACAAAAATATAAAATGGAGAGAGATGGTATCTTGTTTCGTCTCCCTTTGTGTTCACCTTGGCCTGTGGGGAACAATTTAGATAGACAACACCTTTGCAAATTCACTTTCCCAAATCGTCGACTAACTAGTACAGCTTTTTTTCCTTACTCGAA
>NC_090884.1:6844243-6859243 GCF_036669925.1 Montipora capricornis | reverse complement strand
CTTTGTAGTCCAGTAGGGTATATCTACATCGGACAGATTTAAGTTGATTAATGATCTGTGCTACAGAGTTTACATGTACCATGAATTCTGGACCTTCAATGTATGTTCAATACACGAAAGATAGAGGTGATTCTTGCACTTTTCTGGACAATTTGAGCAAACTAAAGTCTCTTATATATAGACAACTGAAAAATTCTCGTCTACAAGAGACAATAATTGCTCAAATTGATCACAAAAGCACAAAGATCACTTCTATGCGTATCTTTCCTCTACTACCAGCACATCAAACATACATTTCTTTCGTGACCAATACAGTTGTACATTGTCAGTTGATTATAACGTCATCACAATGTGTCACAAACTCTCCCCTTGGCGCCTAGGAATGTTATGTTTTACTGTCTGTTTAAGGTCCTAGTACGAGTTACTACATTATTATTATTATTACTACTATTATACTCTTCAACATTCCACAAGGCAGTGTTTATCTTATTTACAAAGTAAATAAAATCTTAAGATAAACAATAATTATAATAATTACCAACCCTCAAATTTCTTTGTTACTTTGAACTTTAAACACGCTAAAAAAAACATTTTTTACACTCACACATACAAAACAACACCAGCCCTGCAGCAGGTGACCAATAAAGGAGAAAAGCAAATGCAACAATGAAAACAATGACAGCAAAGTTTGCTCCTAATTTTTTATGGTTGAAAAAAGCCTGTACTCTACCATAATCAGGGGCCAGAGGCTGACATGTCCCAAAAGACTTCAAATAAGATCAAAGTGGAAAGAAAAAATAAAAATTATCTTTCCATGTCTGAATGCCAGCAAATAAGGAAACTGTATAAAAGGAGGCAAGAATTTTATATTATTGGTTTCTTACTAGTTTGCATCTTTCATAATAATATATTGGAAAAATAAAGTCAAGATTATTAAACAAAAAACAAAAAAAAAAAGAACATGCTACATGTACAAGGTCACTAAGGGACATTACACCCAGTCAGCCCTTCATTTGGAGGCCTTGCACAAAATAAGAACAGGGCTGTCTTGTGTATCGAAGAAGCTGGCTATGAATTATGTATAAGAAACGTTAGTAGCTAGCTATTTTTCACTTGATTTTCAGCTGTGGTTAAGGTGTTTTCAGTCATTGTTTTACTACACTGTAAAGTGTATATTTATTAGCAGCTATCTATATTTCACCACAGTACTTAGATGGCTAAAACAGCTGGCTCCTCGCTACCAATGATACCCCTGTAAGACTTTATTATTATTACAACAATGTCATCCAATTTGGCACCTGAAAAGAGGTACATGCAATCCCAACAAGTTTGGAGCTCACATTATTGTTGGCATTGAACTGACGTTTAATAAATGGCTTTTTTAAAAATCACACAATTTACAGAGTAACTGTAAGTGCACAAATGCAGGAAACATATCTACAGATGTTTTTAAGGGGTTTTCTCAATTTTTTGGAAACTTGACTTTGCTTGAATATTTATTCAAACTTCCTCAAAACAGCTGGCACTGTTGATTCTACTTCCTGCAACAATATTGCTTGGCAAATTTGTACTAGATTTTTTTTACAATACGGTTAACAGTATGTACAATATGATGTACCTCCTGATCATCCGGTTCCTGCTTTATCTTTGTTTCTAATTTCTCATTCTTTTCATTTCCATTTAATGAGATCTCATCATCATCATCCTCATTTTTACTCTCCTCATCATCTTCATCATCATCATCGTCTCCTTCATCATCTTCATCTTCGTCATCCTCATCGTCCTCCTCATCTCCAGCATCGTCCTCCTCATCATCATCATCACTTCCATTGTCTTCTCCATTTCCATCTGCTCCAGAATTGCCACCATTGCTTGAGCTGTTCTCGTAATCTCGGTTGCTTTTGGGTATTTTTCTCCCACGATTCCTTCCTCCACCTTGAGACTTAGGATTGTAATCTTTGTTCTCACTCTTCCTTCTTCCTCGACTAACAGCCCGACCTTCTTTTGTGGCCTTATCGAGGTGTTTGTTCACATCAGAATCAACAAATTGATTGGACAACACCAGAATGTCACTTGTATCTGCAAACAAATTGACAGAGGCAGCAACTTCTCTGACCCCATTTTCCAAACTATTCAATGACGGAGCTGTTCCGGGATGTGCATCAGTGAATCTTACTTGACCAAGATGTGTGTCTTTACCAATTCCATCCTCAGGTGGTAAGCCCCCCTTCTCCCATTTTTGCTCAATACCTTTTGACTGAGAAGGACAAGGTATTAGCCCAACTGAAACTGTCATTGTCCAAAAATTCTCTCCCAAACTTGTTTATCCTGGACGACCACATCCAATGATTACTAAAACTAAAAACAAACAAAAGAAACAAACCATTAACTCAATACTTCCTCAAGCGATGTCAATGTGAAAAAAGGAAATACTGTTGGTTGCTGATGGGAATGCAACTGCTACATTTGTACAAAACTCCTGGAAAAGAAACAATCCGTTCCCAAGATTTATTATAAGTATTTAAAACCCTTTAACACCCAACCAGCCTAAACCAGCCACACTTAATGCCAGACTATTTTACTCATCAATGGGGAACCCGCGAGAGTCAATGGGTTAAATCGAGCTCAAAAGGAATACCTTAATGTAGGTAAGGGTTCACCTTGGTAATATGTAAAAAAGGGGCAATAGCTTACTGTTAAGTAATTTTATTACATAAACACCAATGAAATACCAAGTGAGATTTTGCACGAAAACATGATATCTTCACAAGTGAAGATAACATGTTACTTTCACACATAAAAAGATCACTGTTGCTATGGTTACATATGAAAATTGCACCTTTCGATGCATTTTGTGAAATGATTTAGTATTTCGTTGGTGTTTATACCTGTATAATAAATAGAATATTACATAACTGCTTGTGAAATATTTTTCAACACTCGATCTCTGCGCAGCCATGTTATATCTTAGATCTTTCCATGCAATAAAGGCATGTCTTATGCATACACTTCTGATATTTTTTCTTAGTTTGTCCTCTTACATGTAAACCCAGTCTTACAGACAATTCACTTAGTATAGACCTGTAATCACATGCAATTTAGAATAAATAAGCATGAGTAATAATAATAATTATTATTATACATCAGACTCACTATGAAAAATCTGATTGGTCGAGAGCATTCAATCAATTCACAATAGCTTGTGAACTTGACATGATAAATGTAATATCTGCTGCAGATGTTACATTTCTCATGTCAAGTTCAACGTCTGCCTGGTTACTAAGCCCCTTGGAGTGTTCTCCTCAGAAACAAAATGGCTGAACGTTTGGCTTCTGTTTCTGAGGATGAATTATGTGAAAATGTATAATAAAACAATTATTGAATTCGGTTTCTGTGTCCTCGTGTCTGTGTTATCTGCCTCAGCCTTCGGCTTCGGCAGATAACACAGACCTCGGTTTTGATAATTCATGATATCATGCTCAACCTCATCCAATAATTTTCAAAGACAAACATCACCTTTTACAGTACACAGTTGTATTTTATACCAGTTGATTTTAACAAATGAAGCATTAACTCCCCCTTGTTCAGCGGCAACGCATGCAACAAATTGATGAGAGCACTAAGGTATAGATAAGAAGAACTGTATATTGGGGACCCTTAAGCAACGACATGGCTTTGAAAACACAACTTCACTCAGCACAGAAAGTACATGTAAGTGTCAACATTCCAGGAATAAAATTGGTGAGAATGGTGTGGATATTTAAAATTTATCATCAGGTGCTGATTACATCCTTCGCATCACCTCAAATTTGGTCGATTCATGTTGCTGTCAGGGCGACAAAGCCATGATAGAAATATACACAAACGTGTAGAGCGCCCAGAGCTTTTGCTCATCAGACCTACATGTACCTGTATTGTTTTGAAGCATTCTTGTAGCTGTCGTTGTTGTCCTAAAAGCTCTCTACATTTGTATTAACATCTCAACTGCATATAATAATCATGTCCTCAATTCAACAAACTATATATCTATTTTCTTGAGCCCACTTACACGACAATGGATAAAAAAGAACACGTCTTGATACAATATGACCCTGATATAATGAACTTGGCACTTCCTCAAAAATTTAGGTTCCAGTACAGCAAGAAGATGTGGGGAAACCTGCCACATTTACCTCCCACTTCAGATCATAATGCACTTCCATTTTCATAGAAAAGAAACAAGTTACTCATAATATTATACATATTTTTTATCCTTCTGACCCCTCATACATTTGCAAAATTTAATGACAAAGATGTCAAGAGGCACTTGACTGGCAAACACCTGGTCAATATTGTCAGCCAAAGTGATATTACTTTCCAAACAGACCCCCACGCACGAGGCCAGCATTCAATTCAAGTTAACTTGTTTTCTGTTACCAGAGAAACAAAAAAACATGATCAACATTAATTAATTTGTGCTTGTATTTCATATTCTTAGGAAACAGCCAATTCATAAAGGATTACACACACTCTGAGAAAAAAAAATCTTTTCATACGAAAAAGGAGAATGTTTTCTGCATCAATGAAAAAGTAAAAACAATGGAAGTTTTAATTCACAATATTGAAATTCATTCTCTTGATTTGATTTATTTTTTGGGATAATTGTGTTCAATGAACTAAACTCACTGATAAGTTACCAGTACAATCCTATACATTTTTAGGTGGTTTAATTCATACTGGATATGAAGTAAAATAATAACAGATGAGAATGTGTGGATCATTTGCTTGTGTAGTGGTACATGTTCACTGTAGATGTGGTTTTATTTTTTCTTGTTCAAAGCGGCTTTAAATTTACAAAACCTTACGGTAGATTAGTATTTCTCTGTACTTTTTAATTCAAATTAGTAAGCAAGAATTATAGAATAGTATGAAACAATGGATTATAAAAAGGAGACACTGTGATTTTCAAAAATTTACAAGAAATTACACATAATTACTGTAGTTAAACTACAATGTACAATATATTGAACTTGAAAGCTGTCTAACAATAATATCCAGTTCACATCAGGAATCTAAAGTTCAGATATTGGATTACATGTGGTACTTAGCCGAAATGAAGTTCATCTGAGCCAAGGAAACCCTACATGTGAATTTAATGACTTTCATGTTTTACCTGGCACATGTAATTTCATGCTACCAAGTTTGAATTAATGAACATTATTACAAAATGTGTTAATGATAATATTAAGCTGTCAGTGACATTTAAACAGAACCTCAGATATCTCACGAACAAGAAAACAACACCACCCACTTAAATTTGAAAGGCTTTTCAAATTACAAAACAATGAATCTGAATTCTCCACTCTGCAGTATTGTCCAACCTTTGACCATCCGATCAGTAATTAGGGTAGTCAACCACCCAGTGTTAAGGGACTTGTATACACAAGTTTATTTAGCTGACTAGGAACAAAATTAATACACGTAGTAGTGTCCTTGAGAGTACTTTAACGCACTTCAAAAATAGAGCAAGAAGCATTGAGCTCTATGTGCAACGTGCATGTACCAGCAAATGAGGATCACCCCACTGATCCATGAAGCCCCCCCCCCCCCCCCCCTTCCCCCGGCAATTGACGAGTAAAATTGTCTGGCATTAGACAGAGTAAAATCTGTAAGTGGCCACTGGGAGTTAAAGGGTTGAGGGGGGATTTTCTGTATTCTGAAAAAAACTGCACAAATACATGTATCAAACTTAAGGTGATTTTGGACCATCCAGTTTCTTGAAAACACAGTACAAAAGACCAGGCCATAAAGCAGTGCTGGAAATAACAGTCGGTCATCGTACATTGTCCGACCAAATTTTGAAAATGTCCGGCCAATTTCACATTATGATCGGACACAATGACCAAACATGTCACCAGCACATCTTGAGTTCTCTTCTTCAAAGTGTTGTCAGTCAATAAATTATGTCTGGTCCAATTTGTCAAATGTCCGACCAAAAGGAAGATTTGAAAGGACATATGTCCTCTGAATAAAGAAAAATTATTTCCACCACTGTAAAGGCATTATTAAATAGCTTTTTTTTCACAGATTCCAATCAAGTTTCTTCCTCATTAGAAAATAGCCTCAGTGAAGTAAACAAGTCTGCAGTGAATAAACTGTATCATTACTTTTGCATTTACACTATTACCATTAACTTTTCACAGTTACAACTGTATCAAACCAAAATGGTGACCATTATAACACACAGTGGAGTCACTGTAACAATTATTAAATAATAAATTACTGTTCTTCAAGTTTATTCTTGGCCATCAGAAAACACACCTTTAAGTTCTTTTTGTTCCTGATTATGCATGTCTGTAATTGTAGCATTTTTACAGATTCATGGAGCAGACATGTTGCCCCTTAATTAATGTCACACTCAATTTAATGAAGATTTGTGAAAGACTTCACCACGAAAAATGTTATTAATTTTCAACTTCTCAATTAAATTACATGATGAAATATATAAAACGTGATTCAACTCAATGGATTATCTGTTGGCTAAATACATTGATTTCTTGCGGAGATTTATTATTGACATTTCACGCTGAAACAGGTTTTGATTTGTCTGGTTCACACAGTTTATCAAAACAAATCAAAGACACCTGTCTTAAGAAAAAACACTACAATTGAAAGCAACTTGGACTTTCTTCAAAACTTAAAACCAGGCCACATGCTTACTTAAAATAAATATTATCACCTAGGAAAAATAATAATAACTTAAGTAAGCCCCCAAAAAAAACAAAATAAAGCTGAAATTTTTCCAAAATGTGAAATACGTGATTTTATTCACAAATCAGTAAATTTGCAAAAGTGATTTTTCATGAAAGCCGTCTCATGCTGTTTTAAATATTTATCAATTGTAATTAGAAACTAAATGCAAATTTAGCACAGGTCATTGGATACAACCACTGGTGTAAGAAATGCTTTGTTTCGTAGAAATTGCCTCGGTGATTTTATGTAATTAGTGGTGCTGTTGTTTACTCAAGCAATAGATAAAAAAAAAGAGAAAAGTAATATTTTAGAAGAAATGCTCAAAAAGCATTAACAGTATTATTGTGTAAGAATTTGTTTCGTCCTAATATACTTTTTTGGTTTCTTGAAGCGTAAGATTTTCGATCAATCAAAAATACAAGGGTCATACCGTAACGAGACAAATGGCCCTTAAGGCGAATTCAAACAATAAAGAGGTTCGAGCTTTCAAGTTTATCACATGATGAAAAACACAGCGAACCATTGCATCAAATGTTCAAATAAATTCAGACAGAAAAGTCAAATGTGACCACAAGGCTAAACAAGAAGACAATAGACTTCAAAAGATTTAGCCTTAAACGACCTACCGGAGAAGCAATATCGAATGAGCTTACATGTAATATTTGTGAACTCGTCATCAAAAGTCTTAAGTTTATAAATAGCACGGTGATAACCTGTTTCAAAAGTGTGAAATGGATCAAGAAAAAACTTCAACGACAAAGAACTGTAAATCCCCAAACTTTTTTGTTTTTAAGATGATCAATCGTCCACCAATTGCATGAGTCGTAAAAGGATGTGTTTAGGGCTACAAAAAAATCCCCTGGGGATACGGAAGGAAAAAACGGTCTCTTGAATGATGGAGTAGAAAACTTCATTTGTTCAAGAGATAATCTCGTTGGTGCGTAGTTGCAACATACCATTCGAGTTTCGGCGACTAAGCACGGATTTAGAAATGCTTAGACATGCGTGAAGTTTACAGAAATGGTATGCTTACGTCAGCGATCCGCTTCAAGAAATCCGAGGCCTCCGAAAGAAACTTGCATCTGTGTGTCACTAACTTCCGCTGGGTATTATTTACGCTTTTTTTCGGGCTTGGGGAGGAAAAATTCGACGAGAACAGGTGATCGGTGAATGAATCTCTTCTTGTCGTGAGATGAAATCAACAGCATGTATCGAGTTATTTAAACAAAATATCAACACATTGCAATAACTGAACGGTTTATCTCGCTTCACCAAATTGTCTGTAAATTAAGCCACAATTGTATTGGATGAATTTTAGAGAGACCGGCCCACACACGACTTGGCCATTCTTAAAAAATATTTTCCTTAAAAACACTGTAAAAACAATGAAACCGTTTCCTTGTCGAAATAAAAATATGGCATGTCTGACCAGCGAGATAAAAGTACCATACATGTATGCTAGAGCTCGTAAAACTAGCGAATATCAAGGCTTACCTTTGACGAAGTAAGCATTTCAATAATTTGCCTCAAAGGCGGAAACTTCTGAGACCTGAAATCCTGTGAATTTGGCACAAAAGAACGATTTTTGAGCTCAAGGCAAAGTGTGTACAAGCAGACAAGGCAAACGCATGGAGACTCGAATAATCGCGTGGCAAAAGAAAAATTGCTCGAATAAACATACATCAAAAACATCAAGTCCACTTCTCGAATTAAAGCCACTTTTGCGGCTAGGGCCGATTTTGTTTAGATGATGGGCAATATACACATCTTCGAATAAAAGTGATAAAATTAGAAATTCAAATCGCCACAGAGCTATGTTTGTTATTCACAACATTGCCAAGTCGACGATCGTCCTATTCCAGTAAAATAAAGGTTTCGCTTTTCATACACAGGCAAATGCTTTTTAAAAAGGTTGTATCTGTAAAAGTTATAAGCACGAAGCTTACCAGAAAAAATATCCGATAACATCGCAGGATTTCCTGTGTAATCCACGATTTTACAATTCACGCATACACATTCAAAGATGCTTGAAATACCAATTGATTCAAGTCGCGGATAATAAAAAACCGTAAAACGTGGTTTAAACGGCGTAAAACTTACCTCCTTTATCACCAATGCTTAGCCCAAGTAAATAATCATCCGATCGCCACCATACAGGCGTCTTTCGCCGGAATTTCAGGATTTTACAACGTTTTATAAGGGCCAAATGAAAAAAGATGCTTGCTACTAAAGGCTAGGGCGGGATTTGAACCCCACAGCGCAATCAGCGATTAAACTGGCCAATCAGAAGGCCCCATTAAGCTGTCACGCTTTATACTCTTACCATACCATACGCACAAGGCTAATAGTAGCACGAATACTGTTTTCAACTAACAAGTGTGTTTTTAAGATTTCTGAGGGGAAAGAACTTAAAAGCCCTTTCTTTTACTTAGTAACTCCCGGTTGAAGACAATCCACAAGGAAAACATTGACACAAAAACCGCCCAGACACGAAAAGAAAAACAGGAACTGAGGCTGGAACTTTTTCGGCAGCAATATTCTGAAGATGGCAACATTGCGCTCGCAACATAAACGCTGAAGGTTCTTAAATCGCGAAAGAAAGCATTCTGGTCCCTAATTAAATCATGTCAAATAAACAGCGACAATACTAAAAAATTTTGTATCTTTTGCGGCGTACCTACTCTTAATAAATCGTTGTTGCATTAATTGAAATATTAAAAGCCAACCCAGTTGAGTGCTAAAAACAGCACGTGAACGGCTTCGCCTAGAAGTCTCGACCCCGGATTATAAACAGGAATAATATTATTGTTTGTGGTCATTTAAGTATGACAGCCATCAATAACAGACTTCAATAACCATATTTAGCCTGTTTCTACATGATAAAAGACTTGACTTGAGCAACGTGTTGTTGGCATTCGAATTTCGAAAACCAATATATTAAAACAAAATTGCAAACCACCTAGACCCTTCGAAAATAATGCACCACGAGGTGAAAAAGAGAATGTACACAGTATTAAAAAGACACAAAGGGGATAATTTATACAAATTTTGCCATGAACGACCTTACGTTTGTGAATCTAACCATAAATTGCAATACAAATTTAAATTCGTAAACTCAAGTTGTGCTTACGGCTTGATAAATTATCTCGATATCGGCAATTCACAGTTATCTTAGAAGCAAAAACATAAGTGTAGCCTTGCATACTAAGAAACTGAAGATATACGGAAAAAACGTGGGAATAAAAATCTAAAATAGAGTGGTCAGCTTTATTGTTCAGTGCTTAAGAAGTAAAGAACTGTATCGACGACGTAATCACGATTCCAGACAAAATCACACTTGCGTTGCTAATCTCTCACAGGAAGAAAACCAAAGACCTTAAATTCATAACTTGGAAAACGTCACAGAAGATATAAAAGGCTAAAAGGGTTGAAGATATTTATTTAATATTTGAACGAGAAATGCGTGTAAACAATTAGAGCACATTTGCACACGTGCGTGAATTCGAAAAAGCGTGATTGGTTCGTACTCAAACTAACGTTAGGGATCATCAACCCTGACTAAATAATCAATTGATTTTGCGTGGAGTTTAAAACATTGTAGTAAAATGGTTTAATTTCGGGTGATCTTGCACTTACCTCTACACTTATCTAATTTTTCTTTTGAAAACAATATCAATTCATGGCACAGATAACACAAGCGAGATTTGACTAATCCAGGCAATGTATAAGGACCATCATTGCGTGCGGGTAGAGCGCCTCAGTGAAACCAATAACAGCACTGTGTGGTATACGGTGTTGAAAATCAAAAAGAGAAATACGAGACTATCGGTATCGTGCAAGTTGATACATCACACTTTGCCATCCGATAAAAATTGCAGTTCTTCCGTTTTGCTGAAGTTTATGGCGCCCTGAGAAAGCTGATTCGTCTGCCAGCTGGCATTTCAGCAGGTTGCGGAACCGGAAATTAACTTCACAACAAAGGACAGCTAAAAAAATATTCCTGGATGCAGACTATACAAAAACGAAAAGCTTAAACATATGCAAGATTAAGAATCAAATTGCTCCAACCACAAAAAACCGCCATTTTAATTGCGGAAAATGGTCATATTTCCTTTTTTACACCAATTATCTTGTTTGTATCAAAGAATCTCTCTTTTCCAACAGTTCCAATTCATGCCCGCGTTTCATCGTGGTTTTCACCCGTGATTCTCGTCTGTGTTTATCATCTTGACACAGACATCTCTTGACAAAACAAAAACGCTAGAGCAGTCTGCAAGTGAACTCTGTTAAATGCCATTAAAATCCAATAATTGCCTCTACGACTTTAACACCATCGATTTTGTTGTCGATCGATTTTATAAAATCCAATAAGCTTGTAATTACGTACGTCAAAATGACATGGATTGTTGAAAGGTTAATGGGGATTGACTCGGTTGTTGAGGTCAATTTGGAAATCCTCGTGGAGGCACGAAAAACCAGTTTGGTTTGACCATGTAAATCAACCACAGTAAAAACGTTTGTGAAGTAAACTTTCGAGCGTTTGGTCCTCATGGACGTAGTTGGACTGCCACGTTTTGAGCAAAGTGAAGCCCCGGATGTTTAAAACCAAAAACTGTTTGAACTGAAGGCGCGTTTACACGACAGAGGAAAAATGGCACGGGTCCGATAAAAAATGGAACGGTTCCAATAATTTTTGTAAAGAAACAGTGAACTTTTATCCGTTCCGCTACGGGACCATAGGCGCCTACGGCCCCGTAGTGGAACGGATAAAGTTTCACTGTTTCTTTACAAAACTGATTGGAACCGTTCTTCTTTTTATCGGACCCGTGCCATTTTTCCTCTGTCGTGTAAACGCGCCTTGAGTGTTTGCATTCTATCGTTGCCAGGCAAAATATCACCAGCCAGGTCATGGGCTAAGAGCAGATAAACGCAAAATTGAAATATTATTTCTTCCGGCTTCGTGACATCTTTCGATGTGATCCCTTCGTAACATGATTACTGGGGATGACGAATGGAGAACTCTGAGGCTGAGAGCTCGGTACTACGTAATTAGCTGGATCTTGTCTTTCCAGCAATTTCATTGGCTAATCAGGAACAATAAACAAACAGCGGTGACAAACACCATCAAAGATGTACTTTGCTCCCGATGATAGAACTGCAGGCCAAAGAAAAAGAGTATTTACCAATTGGCTAATCAAAACCATGGTTCTAAGCTTACAATCTTGCGCGACCATCTTGAGTAAACATCAGCGCATCTAAGATCAGAAAAAAGAAAATTGGCAAGGAAAAACAGCGGAGCAATAGCGGCTATAATGCCTCTAACCACAACGTTTTAATCCCTGTAATTCAATTGGTGGCGGGAGGTGGAATCCTGAATCATGAATCAAATTGGTTATGAGTGGTTAAATTAGAAGGACTCATTGAATTTTTGTGATCAAAACTAGAGAATCATGAATTTCGAGAGACGGTTAAAAGAATCACGAAAAAGAAATTGTTAATGAATCATAAATCATTGTGCTAAAAAACGACACGAATCACCAATAACGAAGGTCAAATTATTCCGCTTCCACCCCCGAAATTCAAGGCAATGCCGGTCATTTGAACTTTTTTTAGAGACTGGAGCCGAGACTAAGTTAAACTTTGAGTACAACATACGATTAATTAATTCATTAATACCTGCAGCATTTGTTTATTGGTAATCCGCGTAGCTAACGGGATTTTCGCATCGCATTGAAGTCAGTGTAGGATGCATGAAATTTGTGTTGTATCGAAATTCAAAGAAACTTATTTACTTCTGGCTCATTTTCCAGATACATCGAGAAACTTTTCAAAAGAGGAATCAAGTTAAAACGTTAAAGAGAATGTTCACAGATGCTTTCATGACAGCTTCAGCCAGCCCCTTACCGTTTCCCGTTAATGCAATCATCTCTGAAATGTGGGCAGTTCCGCCGCCAAAAACACCCCGCCAGGCAAACAAAATGGTATGGACTTGCCTCACCCCCGACTTATCTCAGCTGATCGACGTTCCCCGCTTTTCTCCCTTCCCGATCAATTACTCAAAGCTACTTTCTATGTTTGTACGACAAGAAACTGTGAAACCTAATACGAATCATACGTACAGAGTGCTATTATGCTGAATATTGTGAAAAGAATTTGGTGTTGAACGTTGAACACACGGGGTCAAGTTCATTCAGGATATGCCAAAAATGATCTTACTTGCATGTGTCAATTTAAATGATTCACGATTTCTTGTTTGAGCTTCTAGATTACAATCTAACCTCGGGTGCAATTTTTGGGTGAATATGAAAACGAAATAATGATCTCGGATCTTAATTCCTTAAGGAAACACACGGAAGATCCGTAGAAGGGTCACGTGACAACGCGGAATAGAGAGGTTGTTGCTCAAGTGGTGTGTTTAATGACATTATATTGCAACGGGAGACCATTTACCAGGAGCTTACAACTCCATTACTCGATCTATGCAACGGCATTTTCACATCAAGCTAATTTTAGACGAGTTCTTAAATAACATTTGGTTTGCACGAGTAGCCACTCACAATCCCATGGGTAATAATTTCTCATGCAAGAATTGTGATTAGCTAGAAATTAAAATTCTAGTTTCGCAGGAAAATCAATCTAAAAATAACGCTGTCTGTAAAAACGCCATTCCACAAGTACAATGGGGAGTTTAAGCAGAGACGCCGACTACGGTAACGACAATGCCAAAGCAAGAATACGATCGGTTAAAAAAGGAAAAATACACGTGCTGCACGTGCAGCACGAATTTCCGTGAATTTCTTTGCCGTACTCCACAAAACGATAGAGTCTAAGGGCGCTTTCCTTTTGTCAGAACTGGCCGGCCAGACCCGTCATTTTGCAAAGAAAATGCAACAATTTGAAGGAACACTTGCACGATAATTCCTCACATTCTTATGGAAAAGTATGTATTATCCTCGAGGTTTGTTAATTTGAAGGCGTTGTAGAGTTATTCCACCCAAATGCCCGGTCTGGCCGGTCAGTTCTGTCAAATGGAAAGCGCCCGAAGGATGCGTTCGATTGACCCTATTCCGGAATAAGAATGCGTCAGTGGAGTAATTTAAAAAGGCATATCTGGTGTTTTGAAGCAACAAAGATAATAAAGATATGTTTAAAATAGCATCTGAGGAGGTGTTTAACAATTTTAATGTGAATCTTCGTGAAAACGAAGGATCTCTAACCTCTATTCCATGTATTCCTATTCCGGAATACGGTCAATCGAACGCACCCTAAGGCCCTGTTTACATGGAGGGAGGGTTACCCTTCTAGAAGGGTCAATAGATAGCCACCGTTTACATGTGTAAGGTTATCCCCGGGGCTATCTCTGCCTCTATCATTCCGGCTTGGATTAGTCACTCTTGCCAGCATTGTTCGACAAAGTAGTTCCCCAGGTTTATAACCACACGAAGACATGTTTGTAGTTGGCGGGAATATGACGGTAGCCGTGAGCCAAGCCCCCACTCGCTTTTCACAGGCAGTTCTTTTCGTTTTCTCGACTATCTGAGAGCCTGGAACAGGCTAATATGACAGTAATCTGATCACCCTAAACTTGACCCTCCTAGGAGGGTAACCCTACCTCGAGCGTTTACATGGCTTAAATAAACAAAAACATGACCCTCCTAGAAGGGGTAACCCTACCTCGCATGTAAACGAAACCGGGAAAAACAATAGAGGAGGGTAACCCCCCTAGAAGGGTAACCCTTCCAGCAGGGTTACCCTCCCTCCATGTAAACAGGGCCTAAAAGTACTCACGAGTGACCACTCACCACGAGTTACCACGACTGACCACGAGTCATTTGTGGTCAATCGTGGTCACCCGTGGTCACTCGTGGTCACTCGTAAGTACTTTTAGACTTTAGACTCTATCCAAAACAACAACGTAAGCGTAAAAGCACCAAATTTTATTGTTTTGACGACAACGTGAGCATATTACAATGAACCAGTCAGTTAATATTTTTACTATAAAACCGTTCGTACCCATCCATTCACAGGATAGTTCGTCCGTGTTAAGTTGTACAAGGTGAACAAGACGGAATAATCGCGAAATACTTGTGATAGTGCTAAGTTACATTTTTGGAATAACGTTTTGGTTGACGTGCTTAACCTTTTTAATGAAATTGTCATTGCGCTTCTAGTCGTGGGCTTCTGATTGCAAGAGGTTTTCTAGCAGCAAAACGACGAAACCACGTTGTCCCTTTTATAAGCGAAAGTTTGAGAAGGAACGGAAATGAT
>NC_090884.1:6831743-6839243 GCF_036669925.1 Montipora capricornis | reverse complement strand
CTCGCTGAGCTTCACATTTTAAACCACATTTTAATGTTTACTTCGTAAAAACTTTCTCCGCAATACAATTAAAACGAAACAAAACATAGCCACAGTTCCACGATGGTCGTCAAGCAACGTTATCATATGTTTGTTTTAGCAAAATTGTTCTCAATGTTGTTGTGTTTTTTATCGTAAAATTGGATTCGATCCCTTGATGGCCGAGGAGAATTGGCTGACAAGTTCCCGTGCGACTCTGACTTTACTACAAACCGTTTGTAGTAAAGTCAGACAACAACATTGACAACAATATTGACAACAACACGAACAAACAAGCAAATGAGAACGTTGCGTGACTGCGTGACGATCGTCGTGGAACTGTGATTCTGTTTTTAAAGAGAACTCTATTTTGACGAAGTAAACATTGCAATGCGATTTTAACGTGTGGAGCTCAGCGAGGCTACGGTGTCTCTGGCAGTTGGCGTATGTTCCATAAACTCCAATTTTATCAATTTCGAAAATCCTCTTAATTTCTAAAAACCGTGAAACTCCGGTTGTCGGAAAGACAAAGCCAGATGCTCGCAAAAACCAAATCAAAAAAACAAAGTCCGATTTAGAAAAAAACTATGGTGTCTCTTTAAGAACTTTCACAGCTTCCGTAGATTTCCACCATAAATGAAGGACATATTCCAGTCATTCGAAAATAACCGTACTGAGGAGAATAACGAAAAAAATTGAAGCAAGAAAATTTGGGGAAAAAAAGGACACTCCTACCCCGCCCCCGCCCCCACCCCCATCCAGTCCGCGCCCCGGCGATTTGGCTACTAATACTAATTTACTAATTTGGGGGGGAGTGTAGTACAACTAAATATTTCCAATTTATGTATGTGTGTATACTGGTCACCAGAAAGCTGTAGGAAACAGCTGAAACGTTTATTAACTATTTTCAGCAATTTTCCATCAGATTTGACAGATCTGGTCAAATCTCAGCAATTCTCACCCATACACCATGAAAACTATTGAATTTATTTAATATGCGAAAAATAGGCCTAACTCTAAGTTTACAACCATCTACCACCACCAAAGAAAATCCTAAAATAATTCTACATTTCCTGAAATTATGGTACCTTTTAATTTGTTGCTAAATTCTGTTGATGCAGCATAAGAAATCAATCTCAGTGATATATCTGCAATAGTCATTACACAGGCTAAGACAAATACTTAGGGGCATGCTGTGTAAACCTCACAATACCAAGCTATACCACATATAACTTGTTTAACCAATACCTTAACTGAGGATTATCTGCTCCTGCATGTGTAGTTTGTGTAGACATAAGCAGTTGCGGTTTTGTTGACTATTTTGCTGAACCAAAGGAGGGTTTTTCATGCATTGATTTAAAGTTAGTAATATGGGAATCAATTTTGTTATAAAATATGCTAAATGTTTATTAAAATTGTTAATCGAAAACCAGCTTCACAGGGTTATTGGGGGACACCAGGAGTGTCCAAAAGTGCATTAAAATCCGTTTGATTGTTATTGGATCTAATTGTCGAAATTATTGAAAGATCTTGCTACACCCTCTTCAATGGTTTATAATTAAATAAAATACAAGGACGCAATATTTTTACACGTAAGAATTATGGGAGTTAAGACCAAGGGTAGAGAACAAATCTACCAAGGCACAATGCTGTATTGTCATTATTCTCACCTGCATAATTTTAAATACATTTTCTTAACAACTTTTGTTTCAGATTTTTCTCATTCACGCATGAAACTTTTTCTGCATATGGGCCTTGGGATACTTAGCCCGAATCCTGAGTATAAATACTCAGCGTTGAGTATTTCGAATATTAAAAATTATTTCACTGTTTTTTGCATAACTTTTGTTTGGACATTCTGTACATTCTGTCGATTTTTCGGGATAGTGCTGTGGGATCTCTGATTCCCACAGACACTTCATATTTTATTAAAAGTTCGACTTTCTAATTTTTAAGGCCAAATGAATGACCGGATGCAGCAAAAAGTAACAAAAGTGCGTAAAAACTGCATCGAATGGCCTCATATCTGCCAGAATTCTGGACATTTTGTCAATTTTATTCACTTTCCTTGCTGAATTTCACCTAGAATCATCAAATTTATGGCCCAGGACGCTTATATTATGCACTAGTCAGTGGAAAGCCCCGCACCCCCATACCCGGGGAATGCGGGGCATTAGCGGGGGATTTCAGCGGTTTTGGACTGTCACTTTTGCCACGGTATGCGGGGTTTTCGACAGCATTAGGCGCAAGTATCGACGCGCGGGGACCTTGAGCGGGGCTCAGACGGGGATTTGCTTTTTGACGCCAACTTGAATAGGCACGCAAAGTTCACTGGGAGAGCATACGGTCTCAAAATACCGGCTCAGTCAAGTTAAAATCCTTTCTTTTCATGTTTGTAATGGGCTCTCAGTTAAAATCTGGGTTCAATCTGTAAATCTTATCATTTCTTGTAGTGGAATTAGCCAAAGATTAAAGTTATGCTTGATTAACGATTTATTTATAGCGTTGATCTTTTGTCTCAGTATTTCCATTGGAATGCAAAGTGAACGTACGCGTAGAGGCTGACAATGACATTACTTTATGATTTTGTGAGATGAACCTTGTAAATGTTACCTCCGATGGGTTTCGTCTTTTTGAGTTTCTACATTACCATGGTCTGCGTAATGGTGGAAATTCAGAGTAGTTTCAAAATTTGTTAGCGATGAAGGGTTATTTCAAGAGATTATCAAGGTAAGAGAGAGAAAGGTAATCCCTCTTAAGTTATTTTTAGACATGATCCCTAGTTCTTTGTTTATGTTTCGTTTCTTTTAGTATCAGATCGAAGGAAAACTTTCAATGCTCTGAGGATGTCTTCTTTGATATTTTAACTACAAGTAAAGTAGCTTCTGCTCTCGAAATGTTTTAATTCATTTCAAAACTTAAATAGAAGTTTAAATAAGAGCCACATTTACCCTGCACAAACAATAACAACTGAATGAACGACAGAGAAACGAGTAGAAACACGAGTGCTAAGCGAACATACGCCAAAACACCACGCAACCAGATGGTCGAAAGTGCAGATAGACGCTCGCCGCTAAGGCGGCAAAAAGCAGTTTAAAAAGAACAATGGCGACAACGCCAGAGACAACGTCGATTAAAAGACGACTTTACATGTACATTCAACCTACGAATCTAGATGCATTCAGTTTATCCACCACTGTGAGAAATACCCCAAACAGAATATGTGAGACAGCGTCAAAATTCGAAAAGAAATTCTAAAAATTGGCCGTCGTAGTTCACGTTTTCTCGAAAAAAAAAACAGAATGTGGTCATTTCGCATTGTTGTTTTGTAAAGAACGGCAATGAAATGAACAGAATTATAACCCTCGCTTACACAGCCATTGTACTCGTTGCCGTTGCCGTTGAGGTTTGCTTATTAAATTCCCTAAAACCGAATAAACTGCAAAATAATGAACAGCCAAAGAGCACAAAGCAAACGAAGGCCCAGCCGAACAAAAAGACAGCTGAGAGTGCAGAAAACATTTATCTCAGGTAGTTTTTGAGAAAGTCTTTTGTGCATTCCACGCATCGCGCGAGTAACATCCTCGGAAGAACTGGGCACCATGTCTAAAAATAACCTCTTAGGGATTACCTTGGGTATAAGGCCTATAGAGCGTTTTCACATGACGTCACGGCGGCCATGTTGGTGTTCCAAAACAAAGGAATGGTGGCCATGATGGTGTGTCAAGCTAATCCTCTGGGATTTGAACTCTATTTGTATGCAAATACTTTCTTTTGTTTCAGTAATCCAATATGGCTGCTGGTCATGTGAGTGAAAACGCTCGATGTAGGGGTCCTCGGTAATCTCTTGTTATTTGCAAAATGTAGCTGGATTATGAGGCCATAAAATTTTGACAATAAGCCATTTCCTTAGTGAAATTTTCATAGCTCTTTGAGAATTGTTGTAATAGTGAACCGTTGTAGTCGGTTGAGTGTACTTTAGATTGGGTATGCTTATGCATAGAAGGGAAATAACTGGAATATTGTCAGATTAAGCTGCTCGTCAAATGCACGTTGTTATTTTAATGGTTTTGACACCAAGGAAACTGGTATATATTTTTTATTGCCATTTTCAGGGCTGTGCTAAACCCAGTGATTAGTATTACTGTTTTTGGAGAGATTGTAAAGTTTGGAACGCCAAATCTGTCACTCAAGGAAGATTTATTTGGGCTTTATGAGAAATGGACTGCATTGTTGATTTTCATGTTTGTCAAAGTTTAATTTGAGGTAAAAATTCTTGAAGTATATTAATTTTGGTCAACATTGGGCTTTATAGTTTTCGAAGCACTGTATTGTCCCGGGTGCTGCGGGAGAAAAGTGTGGTTTTGACGTACGAAATTGGCAGGCCTGGTCTAATGCCCCGCTATTCCCCGGGTATGGGGGTGCGGGGCTTTCCACTGACTAGTGCATTAGTGTTGGGGATAAACCTCAAGTCAGCCTAAATTGTCCTTACACATTTATGAAATAAGAAACAAACAACATCAACATTTGTTCCAACTCAAGATCTATATTCTTAATTCAGTTTTCGTGTAAACAGCAATGCAATAAATTTTAAAAGCACTAACCTTCAAAATAATTTGATTTCCACAATTGTTTCTCCTTTTATATTTTAGCAACACAAAATGTTTTCAGTTCCTCAGAACAATGTTTCCTCCTTGAGATCCTGATTAACGCTGCACACGGTAAATCAGTTTTTGACCAATTTCTCAAGAACGAATTATCACTGGAGAATGAGCCATATACCAAAATGTGGAGAATTTCAAGACATTTCAGAAAATGTAAGTCTCATTGAGCTGTGATAATTACGGCCGAACCGAACGCCGAAAAACTGTTTCCAGATTGTTGGATCCTGAATGCTTATGCTGCAGTGTAGCTCCTTTCAATGCCTGCAGCCTGCAGCGTATAGCTAACTGTTTGAAAGCTGTATCATGTCTGTGTTGCTCCTTTGAATGCTGAATCTTCTCTCCGTGTGTGTTGATCCTTTGAAAGCTGAGTCCTGAATGAGCTGCAGGGAGGAGTTTGCAGCCCTTTTTATAGACCTATTACATAAATGGCGGCCAAAAATGTATTCTTTTGTTTATGTGCTTATTAGAATCACTAGCCTCGCTCTCGAACGACATTACTATTGTATTTTGTCCATGCAAACGAGGCTAGTGAGTCTAATTAGCACATAAACAAAAGAAAACGTTTTTGGCCGCCATTTATGCAATCGGTCTATGCAGCTTCTCAGGGATTATGGGGAATTCTATTGTTGACATTTCGATCCTTTGATGTAACCATTTGAAGTTGGATCATATTTCAGTCGAAAAAGTCGAAAGGAGAACCATGAGTGAACTTTTGACCCTCGGTGATCGACTTTATTCTACAACAAAATACGTCCCTCTTCAGGGGCTGGCTCCGAAAGCCCCAAAATTTTGAAATGTTTAGAATAAAGCGATCACAAGGACTAATTTTGAATTTCAGAATTTCTTATCAGGCTTCAAAATTTTAATCATTGAGGAGACATTATGGTCTCACTAACATAGTTAATTGTGATCAACTTATGCAGGCAGCGGTCAGTGTAAAACGCAGACTGCAGACTGCAGACCGGGGGTAAAATGCAGACTGAGGGTAAAATGCAGACTGCTGACTGCAGACCAAGGGTAAAATGCAGACTGCGGGTAAAATAAAATAATGATGAAAAACGAGTTATAAGGATAAAATAAAAAGTGTTCGTACCCGTTTGTACTTTGACACTAAAACCCCAACACAACACCATCGCTTTTTTGCCCTACCGCATGTTATAAATCCGGATTATCATCGAACATCGAACTTTCGCTAAGTGAGTTGCTTTTTGGCAATGAAATCACCACCCCGGTACTGTCCATTTTGCTGCACTGAACGACACGCATGAGACATAGATAACGTGGATTTTGCAACAATCTAACGTTTCAGTCGGCTTAAGCCAGTATCACTGAGATGTAAAAATTTCTTAGTAGGATCCTTTCATTCGCTTTCGTGTACGTTACGTTTTTCTTTTAGTTCAAGAGTTCGTTTGTTTTGCATCTAGAAGATGTTATTTTCAATTACAACTAAATTTCACATTCGGGAGTTTTTGCTTACCATTTGAACAAACCTAGCACCAACCGGTTTCTGCTTGTAAATGGTAAATGACCGTATGTCTTTTTTCGGTGCAACGAAATGCACAGAGAATTTCATGTATTCCGAGCAATTAGGACACGGGGATTTCATTGGTTAAGCTATACGTGATAACCCCATTGGTTTCATACAGCATTTCTGAAGTCCAGCACTCTGGTGATGGAGTAATTCTATTGGTCGATCTACAAAGTCATGATGTACATCTGTCAGTAACCTCTTATACACATGGGTGACATGCAGCACACACCATTGTAAAGTTTGTCTCCTGCAATTCATAACATTTGTATATTTACTGGTCTATTTCTCTTTGCTATACTGACACAAACCTTTTCACGTGACTCTGAAGGTGATTTCCACTCAGGCTGTTGAAACGTCAGTCTCCAAAAACCCTTTTTTAAGAGATTCAGCACACCCAGACAATATTACAGAGTATGAACTGTTGTTTGTTCTTGGGCAAGACCCTTCATTCTCAGACTGCTCCCCTCCATTCAGGGAATTACAGAATTAACTGAAGTTTCAACAGACTACTCTTTTCTGTAATCCTGTAACTAAAATTCTCTAAACATGAGCATTAATCTGTCTAATAAAAACTAATACTGTTGCTGATCATTATTAACAGATTCCCTTTTCTCCAGCCTCCTCGGCACTTTCATGTACAGAGCTTTGCAGTTGTCTAAGAATAATGTGAATACGCAAGTAAAGAAACTGAGATAATTGAATAAATAAATAAACTCTGAATAATGTAATAATTAATTGATAAACAGAAAAATATCCATGCAAAAGTTGAATTAAAATAAGACTGCTTTTCACTTTCTTCCACTTTCACGTTCTTGCTTAATGTTTATTTGTATAATAACTATGAACTTAGCACATTGAGCCAACAGAAGCAAAAAGCTTAAACTATACTAACTACACTAATTTTCTCGTGATAGAGTGTAACAGACTTCACGCCGAACTACTTTCACTAACCTTTCCTTTAAACTCCTTCCCTTCTTCTGCATGCGTCAACCCTCACAGCCTTGCATCAGATAACGGTCCCCTAAATCGCTGCATTTTTTTTTCTGCTTTTGTTTGGCTCCTACCGAGGATAGCACTGTCAGGCGAAGAAAACCAGCCCAAAAAGTCCAAAGGTCAGTCTTGGTACATGTAGAAACTGTCCATATTAGTGATGAAAAGTGAAGGTGTTTGGTCCCATTGAAAGTAATTTTCCTTATCAGAACAGTGTCATTTGTTTTCTAAACAGGACAGTATCTGGTGACATTCGCCTTACCACGCGATACAACAGCCAGGGTAGTAAGCTGGAGG
>NC_090884.1:6814243-6826743 GCF_036669925.1 Montipora capricornis | reverse complement strand
AACGTCATTCTCAAGTCAAAATGAATAAGAATTAAACAAGTATATATATGATAAGTAAACAATAGGAACTAATGTACAATAGAAAATATGTATGAGAATAAGAATAAAATACAATAGAAAACAATAAAAATTAAGTAAAACGTTTTGCATTAATGGAGTCACTTTGTATTATCTCTCAATGTACAAAGTGACTCCATTAATGCAAATCTTTTTACTTAATTTTTATTGTTTTCTATTGTATTTTATTCTTATTCTCATACATATTTTCTATTGTACATTAGTTCCTACTACAATACACGAAGTGCAGCAAATCAATCTTATAACCTGCCTCGAGCTAGAACAAACTATGGAATATTTAATATTCGCTTTCACGGACCAAAGGTATGGAACTCTCTTGGGAAAGATATAAAGTCAACTCCTTTTAGTAAGTTAAAAAAAAAAAAAAACTAAAAAATGAATTGCTGTGCCAATATTAATTTCACTCTGGTTTCTGTTTTCCCTAGGGTAATGAGTTTCTTCCCAGTTTATTCTGTGATTTATTTGCTGCCTTAAATTTGATTTTTGGTTTATTATATTCAGGATTTCATCCAAGTTTACATCTGCCCTTCTCCCCATGGCTTGTAAATTTTGTTCGTCCTTTTTATAGTTATCTATAGTTCAATGTGTGTGTGTGTGTATGCATCATTCTGACCCTTATGTTGTAATTTATTCTATGTAGTTTGGTTTCCTAGCCTTGTTAACTTTCTAGTTATTTTAGGAAGCCAACACCCCATTTAGCTTTAATTCTTACTTCATGTACATTAATTTTTTTCAAGTATAAGGGGTCAACAAAAGTTGTTGTTGTTGTTGTTGATTCATTCAATGTATAGGTAATTAATGGAATGAAGACTCTTAAAAAGAGGTCATTTTTTCTCATCCTGGAGAGTCTCAATGGGTAATTATTACCTATATTTGTATACAATGCAATGAACGAATTTAATGTCAACTCCCGATCTCCACACAAACTCTTATATTTCAGCCACAGTTCTCCATACAAACTCTTATATTACGCTTGGTTGACCTGTGTTAAAATTAGCCTCCCTAACCTTGTTTGAGAGTAAAATATTCTTTTGAATGATTTTTGGCAACTTAAAGATGAGGTTCTAAAGTAAAGGCTAATTTCAAGACTTACAAATTAATTTACATTTGTTAGCCATTTATGATCCAAAGGGTCTATAATTTGTCAATGGTAATATACCTTTGGCATCATGTCTGCCATGAATTTCTGACCACCAAATCCTGGCTCGACAGTCCTTATAAGAACCATATCCACTAGCTCCACAAATGGCAAAACGGACTCCACTGCTGTGTTAGGTTTGATACCTATACCAACCTTAAAGGCAGTTAAAAAACAGCCATCAGTGCCAATGTAAACTTTAATGTAACAGGTAAGGTTGCAAAGCAAACTAAGGCAACATGTAACAGTTCAGTAACGAATCGACAAGTAAGTTGTTTACCTTCATTCCTGCTTTCTTGATTTGATTTATCAGGTCTACTGGCTTATCTAAAAGAAAAAGCATCAGATATCATCATTTTGTTAGGCTATTTACTACAAACAAAGTTAAGATTACGAGTTACAGAGAAACTGCTTGAAAATGATAGCCATGCGTCTTGCATCTTGGAGAAGCAGCTAAGAAAACCCTTAAGCAGACTCATAAAAGAGTCCAGCCATGTTTCTGGCCTGTGCACCTTCAAAATTTCTCCAGCCATACCAGGTCTTTGTTTGCTGGTGAACTCTCGGCTAGTGGAAATAACTTGCAGTTGGCTCTCACATGCATCCAGGTCCCTCCTGTCTTGCAGTAAAACTGCTGTCGGGTTTTTTCACTCTGTTTTTCCCAAGTCAGCTGAAGGTTTACACCTGTAGGCATGAAAAGTGCCCCCTTCATAAAGCCCCGAGAGTCCCATATGGCACTCTGAGGTCTATATCTATTCTGACTTGCTCTTACCTGTTGCTTCCAAGTGAAATGTATACTGGTCTGCCCCAGCATCAGCCATGTCATCTACCCACTAAACGCAACACAAACTTTTGAATAACTACATTGTCGGTTAAAGCATAAAAAAGTACTATTAATGTTACACTTATAAATATTCCCTTTCTTCCATGTTTCAAAAAACAAATAGATTCTGTTGTGCTAGGAATTTATAGGGATGTTTTTTTTTTGGTGCCTAAAACGAGGGCACAGAAACCATTGAACAAAACAAAATAAAAACTTTCAACCTGCATCCTCACCTTCTCTGGATTTGCAACCATCATGTGCATAAAATTATCTGAAAATTCAGCCATTTTCATGCAATAAGAAAAAATATGGTGCACTACTAATTATCTCAAGGAAAGTATTATGAAACTTATTAATCACACAAAACATACATCCACATGTATAATATATGTCACATACCAACCAGTAATTACAGGGATACTATAAAATTGAACTTGTGGCATCAAACATGTCATGAAGAATTTTACTAATTTAATAATAAACTTAATTTAATAATTGAAATATTTAAAGCGACATTTTATCAAATGAAGCCAATAATTCTTTTAACTCACCAAAAAAGGCATTAGGGAACTTTTTCCGCAAGCACTTCACCAATGGAGCCGCAAATGTCAGATTTGGCACAAAATGGCTAAACAAAATAAAAATTATATCATCAACAATAAAGTCTTATTAAGAAGGCCAGTGCTCAACTAATTTCTTATCCTAAAACGAATGCCGTTTTCTCTCACAGAACACGTAAACTACAGCTTAAGTATAAAATTGCGTGATTACTATGCAACTGTAAGCTTACTTGCTTGAAGAAGTTCAAAAACATGAATTTAAGCTTTAATAATTTTGAAACGTTTCGTATATTTAAATAAATTGACTCTGAAGAAATAATATCCACCAGGACTATTGTGCATAAATATGTTTTAAAGCAATAACACGTCAGCTTATAATTAATTCGAACTGAAAACTAATGAAACAGAAGTTGTCGCAAAGTTTGTTTTGCATGTGCTGTATCCACCCGATATTCTAGGTACCTACCCATCCATTACGTCCAGATGTAAGTAGTCCGCGCCACATTCTAGCAGCTTGTGACATTCATCAGCCAAGCACGAAAGATCGGCATTTAAAATAGAGGGTCCAATCTTACAAGCGCAGCAAGACTTGGCCGCCATTTTGCTCTCTTGGGTAACGCCACTTCTTGGGTCAACATGTAGCCTGTGATACAGCTGCTTCTTTCGGGTCGCGGAGGGCTGCTGTAACAAAACCTACCCCCAGTTCGAATTCTTTTGATTGTCACACTACAAGTGGTCAGTAAGAAAAGGGTACTCTATGCTCAACCCAAAGCTTGGACATGCACCGAGCCGTGAAGGTATAACTGAAACCTGGTCATCAGGACCATTAGAATTAGAAAGGTTAGCTTGAGCCGATAAATTATACACATAGCCTTCACCTGTTTACACGATTTTTTTTTACCCATAGTGCCGCTTTATGTATCATGATCAATTTGCTGCCTTTTAACCTCAGAATGATTAAATTCATATATAGGCGTACGGGCCGGAGAGCGTGGGGCTGCACGAAGACCAAGACGTTTGTTTTTATGGTTGCTCTAAAACGAGCCGCTTTGAATGGCTCCACCAAGAGCTCTTAAAAAAATAGTCTTGAACGTTGCATACGAAGAAAAATATCTGTTTCTTTTGTTAGTATAAGTTTCGGATCTTACTAGGCTGTCAATCGATGTCATAGAGTATACGACGTTTCAAAATAACTACTTTTTGAAAGATTACAGCGGTGATTACATTGCCGTGAACACCTGAAATATGCCTGGAATGTTCATTGTGTTGTAACCAATCACAGGCGATATCCTGACACCACAGAAACCACAGGCAACGAACGGTTTCCTATCTGTCACGGAACAAATTATTTTCGTTTTGTTTTAACATTCAGTTCTTTTTACATGAAAACATTTGCTTTTCCTTCCTATTTGTTTACAGTATGTGCTATAAAAAGCGAAGAATACAGGTTTGAGCGATTTTGAAATAAATTACAAAGCCGATATGCCATCTGGGCGTGGCTCAAGCTTTTTGTGACCCCTAAAGGAGACTAATCTGGGCGTGGCTTAAGGAAATTTTGACCCCTAAAAACAAGTTAAAAAGAAAATTTGACTTCTGTTTCTCTTCGCGTAATTCTGTGTTTCTTCGCGGAACCCTAAACGAGACCTTGGCGGCTTAAAATATTGGCGCTTTGCCCGGAACACCCCAAGCCCCCCCCCCGGGCCGACGCACACGACGGTTTGGCGCACAAATTTTCAAACTTTTCGTAACCATCGAAATCGTTATTTACGCCTGATTGCAAGTTACAATGCTGCAAGGTAAGCCGCTACACATTTCTGATTTCCATCGCTTCGCGGCTATTGCAGCATGTTACCCCCCAGATATCAAATGCATCAATACCTTCAGAGGAAAAGCAAAATTGCGTTTTGGAAGGAATACCAAAAATTGCGCTGTTTACTTTGCGCGATGTGTCAATCATTCCATAGTTGTTGAATTTTGTCGGCGGTCTTTGTTGTTACATGGAAAGCTCGTCGTCGTCGCCTCGTGTTGGCTTCTAAAATTTTTCTTTCTAAAGTCAAACGATGTACTGGATGCAGTCCTCAGCACTGATATTGGGGAACAGCGGTGTTTTAAATTCCTAATAAGACGGCTTGCATCCTTGAGCAAAACGAAAATAATTTGTTCCGTGAACGATAGGAAACCGTTCGTTGCCTGTGGTTTCTGTGGTGTAAAGAACTCACCTCTGATTGGTTAAAACACAATAAACATTCCAGACATATTTTAGGTGCTCACGGCAATATAATCACTGCTGTAAGTGTTTTAGTAGACGCGAGATTTGTGAACGTTTTTGTTTTAACTAAAATTTGAGAGCGTTGGAACAGCACTCACGCTTTCGTTTTTTAGATTAGATCTGGGTTTTTTTCTGTCTTTTTAAAGGGAAAGTATCTACTACTTTTTAAATTAGAGCACTAAAATCAGTGTGTCAAAACCTAATAAAATACCATTCAAATGCTTCTTTTATCAAGCCATATGACACATAAGTAAAACTACTTTCAAAAAACGCAGTTGCATTAAACTATTGAAGGCAAAAATACATAAATCAGTTTTCCAAACTAATCCAACTCAAATCACGGGTACTTCAGCATTTCAAATGTCCTGCTAACAGCGGGTCGGAAGCAAGCGTGTTCTTACAAAAGTTCAATGTATTTTTCAATAGGCTATTTCCGAGTTGCCTTTTGCCTCTCTGTCAAAACGAGTCTTCGTGCAAAACCATTCATATGAAAATGATTTCAGCCTACAGGTCCATTTTCATGCAAATCAAACTCGTTTTCATAACAGTGGTTTCGCACTTAGACTCGTTTTGAAACAGAGGCAGAAGGCAACTCGGAGATGGCCCATTAAGACTCTCTGTTAGCCATGAGATTGTTCTTGAGGCGACAAGGTTATTCCATTGGCGACAGGGCCATGGAGGTTGAAACTAACGACGAAATATGCCAAAGCTCCAGCGGGAAAGTCCCTTTCTACTTTGCCAATGTCTGCATTTTTGCCAACGTAGAGCTGCAGATTTCCTTGAACTAGTTCGATGTAGGGATGGATCTTCCCACGCGAGAAAGACTGCTCGGACACTCGTATCCGTCCCTTGCATTCCAGCAACTTTTTACGACTGTCAACTCGCCAGAACTTTGACACTTGATCGGAATCATCTGTGGCGTAGCCCGTTTCCCCTCTGAACAGGGTATTGCGGGTAATAAGGCGAGACATCCCTTGCCCACCTTTACCCACAAACAACGTTGACTGCGTGCTGCGAAAATGATTCTGTGATTTTTCTTGACACATTCTCAATGCTTTGGTGTACTTTGATGCAAATTCAAGCGAGTTTCCATCAAGGATCTTTAAGAAGTAGATGGTCATCTGGTAGAAATAAGGAAGGCAGTCGTTAGAAGAAACATCACACCACTTCTCACTTACAGTAAGACCTTGCTCGAGACTGTAGCATCGTGGGCCAGTCACCAAAACGCACACCTTCATCAGATGGTACGCCAGCCTGTATTCATTCTCAACCAACACCAGTTCCTCCAGGAGCTTCAGTAAATACTCAAGGTTTTCATGGTTTAATATGTCGATTGGATCACTTGCACTCAGGATAAAGTGAGCCTGGAGTTTCTTGAGCTCCACTTGCGAAGATCTTGGAAAGTTTGGAGCACTGCAAATTGCCTTACAGGCTTGAAGTAAATCTTCTGCATCACGTCTTCGTCCAGTTACTGAAAGCCCTTGTTTAAAGGTCTTCAGCAGAGACAATCGGGCAGTGTTGCTAAGCCTCTGGGTTTCCTCGGGATCTGTAAGGTTAGGCACACTCTGGCAAATTTTATCCACAATGTCAAGTAGATTGAAAGAATCGCTGACACAGGTGCGAAAGAAAGGTGGGGAACGGTTGGTAAGAAACTTCAAGGTCTTGTCGGAATCACGATTGCAACGATTCTTCATGATCCAGTCAATACAAGCCAGCCAAACGTCAACCTCGCCAATCAAAGGATGGGGGTAAGTTGGAGGAAAGTTGCGTGCTTCATGGTGCGCCTTAAGAACCTCGCTAGCCAGCTTTTCAAGTCTTTGCAGATCTTTCACTTTTCTAGAATGGATCTCGCTCTTCATTTCATGGAACAGAACGACGCCTTTAGTGTGGTACAGGCTCCGCCACCTCACCTTAGCAGTTTTGGCCTGGAAAGCTCGCTGAATAAGATCTTTTGCCTCTGAAAACGATGGAGGCTCCTTCTTTGCAAGAAATCTTGCTGCGTTGGCAAATACAGCGGCATCATCAGTCTTCACGGCTGCCTCACAGAAAATCCTTGCTGCGTGCTCTGAATCAAGGCGTTTGAGGTCTTCAAACAGCATCGAAAATTTGAGTTTCAGTCCATACTTGTTGTGAAGAAACAGTTCTTCAAAGAGAGGCAAGAAGCACTCATGTTGGTAGATAGGATAATGTAGGAACTTGGTCACCACTCCAAAAAGATTACATTCTTGAACTTGGAAAACCTTTTTCAACACCAAATCTGCAACCAGAGGATGCTGAAGAGTGTAGCTTTCGGGTGGTGTCTCCTTAACCGTACCTGATCTCCCCCTGCGTCTTAGCGGGTCTGTGGGCACCATCAGGTTAAGCAAGTGCTCTGTGAACAGCTGCTTGATGTCTTCATAGGTAGTGGGTTTATCCCCTGAAATGCGGATGTACCCCTTAAAGGCTTCATACAGAAGGAAAGCGGGCGTGGCGTGATTCGCGTATTTCTGCAAGAACGCGACTACCATTGCCACCTCTTGCTGGATGCCTCCCATTTCGTCAAGAGTGTCCTCGATTATCTTCGTGAGCTTGGGTCGAAACTCTTCCATCATGGCAAGCAACGGAAAGTGAAACACACGGCAGAGGTTTGGTGTTTGGTTTTCACCCAACGACTGCACAATATATTCCCTGTACTTGGACTGGAACTCGTTGAGATCTGCAATCGAGTCCTCTAGCTTCACGTTGACATCAAATACGTGATGAACGTGAGAAGAGGAGTCCTGGTTGACTCGTTTGGTGGTCTTTGATCCATGCTGACACCGCAGTAGAAGGGCTCGTTTGCCTTTGTTGCCTAGCATCCTTACAAGCGTGTTTGATAGACCCTCGATCAAGCTAGGATGCTTTCCGTCAATTAGGATCACTGGAGACGTGTGGCATATTTCTTCCAATGCTGTTATGCGGTTGGCAAATTTATTGGAAAGGGTGTTGTCTTCATCAAAGTAGTGGCGAGAACTAGATATGTTCAAAAGTGCACAAGGATAGGTCTTGTGAAGATCCCACATGACACGACGTGCGATGGTGGAGCCACCTGTTCCCGGTGAGTGCCTGATCTCGACAATCATTGACCGCGTCAATCCTTGATCGAGAAGACGGTGCACATGGCTTCGAATGTCTCCCTCGATTTCTCTTTTTGCATCATGGTTGTCGTACAGACTAACGAAAGAAATCTGATTTCCTGAAATGAAGGACCGCCTGTGTTCTTCAAAGAAATTTGCTAACTCGACTGGATCATTTGAGTATTCTGGGAGATCTTCACATCCGTCATAAAGGATTTGAAGGTGTTCCTTGAGATAAAGAAAGTCATTCTGACTTAGCTTTGCAGGGGCGCCAGCGTGTGAAGAGGGCATGCGATATTCTGGCGTTGTTGACGCAGTGAGCATTTCTGATAGCCCTAGACTGACAAGTTCCGGGCTTAAATCAAAGTGTCGCACCTCAAACTTTCTTGAAATAAGATGAGAATGCTTGTGTTTAAATGAGACGAAACGCAGCTTGAACTCGTCGAAATTTTCGATAAGACGACTTAATGTCACTTCCAAGTACGGCAGGCTCTTCTGGTGAAAGGGAAGGATGACACACACAACTGGTTTCTGCTTGTCAAATTTGTCAGGGTCAGAACAACATCCAAACAACCTGCTAATGTGCTTGACTGAGGTAGCCTCCCAATCCGGAAGTGACTGTGCACTTCCCTCCGTGTCACTATACCTTCCGTTGACAAACAGCCACTGCGTTTTTTGGGGATCGATCTGGCGCAGAAGACTTCCCATGGAACTTTTACGCAACTCTGCTGGTGTAATCATGCTGACCAAGTTACTTTGTCCTTCCTTCGAGGTGAATTCCCGATAGAACCCTTTCTCTTCTGACATCGGATCGAAGTCCAAGATCATCTTCCATGACACACCCCTCAAAATTGAGAAGCACTCAAGCTCTTTAGGGGGAAGGGAGTCTGTAACGAGGATGTACTGATTCTGGTGTGATTCAAAATCCCCGACCATGTCACAGAATTTCAGCCATTCATCCCAGTTAGGACCACTGAGGTCTCTGGGGCTAATATGAGCCTTGACCAGAGTGTCAGGTAATTGATTTGCGATCAAGATATCCAGTTTGCTATCCATTTCTTCTAGCTTCCTTTCACCACTGTAGCAAACGTGTTTGGCTCTTTCTAACAGGAACAGCTGCTTGTAATAATCTCCAGAGTAGAGCTCTTCATCTAAAGAGGGCACATTCACAATTTAAAAAAAAAAATAGTGTACAGAAAAAGTCTCGGAAATGATTTCAAGCCCTGGGACGTGACCAGGATACCGTTGTCTTCTACTCGTATATTTACCGTAACTGTCTAAGGGTGCGTTCCTATGGGGTGATCCAGACCTGGATCAGTGATCATGGCTCATCAAAGGAAATCGTCAATCCACTCTGGTCACGAATTCATCGGCCTCTTTGATGAACCATGATCCGATTGACCTTGGATCACTGATCTCGATCCTGATCACCCCAAAGGAAGGTACCCTAAATTCGAGTTATCATCTGTATCTGCTTTTGAGAACACAAAGTGGTTCAATTGGACTTCGTTATAATCTATACTGCCCACAAGCACATCAGTCCGACTTGTATATACCACTCTGGGGAATAAGTGCCTTTCTGGCCGAAAATTTCCTTCAATCAAAACGTCAGTGCCAGCAATTGATAGAATTATTATGACGTACTATGCAAACGTGCGTACTGATGCTTTAATAGCTTCGATGACGGAATTAAAACCTGCAGGCCAGGAGCCCATAAGTAGGTGCGCGCAACCACAATACCAAGCCTACCTCACGGCGTTCGTACAGACCGGCCTATTTTTAGGCTGATCGTATCTATAACAGAATTCTAGATCGTGATTGGTTCTCCGCGCGCCTTTTTTTGTCACGTAATCGGCACGCGATTACGTGGGTGTCCAATTACAGGTGTCCGATTTGAACTTTTTGCAATTGGATACCCACGTGATTTACAAGTCAACTACGTGCGTTTTAATGGCTTTTTTCGCAATGTTTCGCACAGTTTTCAACACTTGAAAGGCGCTACAGATGTTTTCGTTCAAAAGAACGTCCCAAAAGACATGTTTAATTCCAAAATTTGTTATAGATACGATTAATTAGTACCTGGACCTCGTATCGCACAATTCAGCGAGTAATCGTGCTCGTTATTTTAGATTTTGAAATTACTCGCGCGATTACTCCCTGAATTGTACTCCACTCGGTCCAGTTGCTATTACTTCTTTACCCGCGAAATAGGCCAGTTCCGGTCTACATGAGCGCGCATGGGTAAGGATAAAGATAGCGGTTTTTCTTTTTAATATTCCGGTGAAATGATGACGTCAATTAAATATTAAGTCCGTGCTCGTGATTGGTCACTGAGATTCCCACGGAGATCTGACTTCGAGGTAAATTCAAACTATAAACAGATCGGTCAATGAAACTCCATGACAGGAATTTGGGGTAGTTACGCGCTCCCAGTGATGAGCTGTTGCGCAGGCTCAGTTGAGGTGACTCAAAACAGTTTCCAGCACTTAGATTGTGAACTTCAAAAATTTAATGAGGCTCTGAACCCCACCTACAGAATTTTTCTACACTTTGCCAAACGTCGCGTCTTATCAAGCTTATCAAAAGTCGATAACAAAAAATTTCACCGTGCATTTTTGAGTTATAAGCCTCTAAAGCTGTAATTAAGGGTTTTTTTTAAGCAGGTCACACTGTTGCTATGGGAACGTATTGTGTTACGAGGAAGATAACAACGCGTTCACTAACGACTGGGCAGTTTTTTGATACCATGCTCGTAGCATCAAGTGATAAAGAGTGGTTATAACGTATCTAAACCTATTTACAGTGGGTACCTGGCTGGAGCATTATCTCTGCAATGTCACCTGGCTCAGCACCAAGTATTTCAAAATTCTTTGACAACTGAGGCCAAAAGGTGTCAAATTCACCATCAGACATCCTCTCTGTAGAAGGATGTCCCAGCAGCCTGTTACGGTCGCTCTTCAAATCCTTTAGGGCACGTGCTAAATCCGGTGTTTTGTTCATTTCCAGTGCACAACTCTTAGAATAGAGAAGTGCAGTTGTCATTAATGAGAAGTCCCATTCCTCAATGTTTCCTTTGTTGAAACTTGTTTCTTCATCTTTGCTGAGCTTCATCTTCCATTTGTCAAATGCTGCTGCATCGGAGGGTTGATTGGACCATAATGGATTGATTTTCATGAACAGTTTGCGAAGTGATCTTAGACCAACTCCATAAACAAGCTTGAAAATGCACAAGATGTTCCTCCTAGAAAAACAGAACAACATCTTAACCCTGTTTAGACCATTACCAAAGAAGGCAGAATCTCCTTGTGAGCTGACTTCAACAGATTAAAATTTTTTTAATATTCAAGAAATAGTTGCCAAACTTCGCATCTATACACTGAAATATATTTGGGAACAATTTGGTATGACATCATGCCATTAAACTTGATGGTTCCATGGCAACCGCCTATATTTCAAGAGACAATTTTTTTCCCAAAATTTTATTTGAAATTTTCTTTTCATAAACAAAATTAAACAATTATCATCGGTTATTTCTCAATAAAGATTATTTTTAGCATGACTTTATTAATTTTGATCATCTTTGAGGACAATCATGAAATTCAAGATGGCAGTTGTTGCATATCATGATGTAGGCACTATCAGTGGTATGACACCATCATCTCATATATTTGTTACGTTCAAAGGAAACAATATTTTACATGTTACGTATACCTACTAAGTTTCATTATTCTTGAAGTTACAGAAGGTAGAAGGCAGGCAATCTCCCCTACTTTTAGAAAATCAAAAAAGCAAATAATCCCAGTCCCTTATAATAGGATAATGAAGTAATCTTCTGTAGGTTTTCATATTGTTAATTTTCAAGCACACAACAGAGAGCAAGAACAAAGAATAAAGTCATTTCTGTTGATTGAATTTGCTATTCCCAGACAGCCATAAAATAGAAAACTGATTGCAAGAAAAGATCAGATGTCAAATAACAGGAAAAATTTTTAGCAGCTCCAACCAGCAAGTGAATCTATAAAATATCATGTGAATAAGAATATCCCCTCCTTCCAAATGGGTATAACCTTTCTGTTGTCTTACTTGAAGGATAATGAAATTTTGTGCAGTACAATGATCGCAAAGAAAATAGCAGTATGAATTATCTTATTAATATAATTTACAGCCATTATATTAGACCAGTCAACTTCCTACACACCCTCACACCCTCCCCCATTCAATGCCTAACAAAACTGACAAGAAACTCACTCTTTACGAAGTGACTGGCCAGTAAATGAACTTTCCTCGTAAGGTTTAATCAGCTCCACTGTGTCCCCTGCAGTGGCTGAAACATCATGGACACCTAACAGCTGGGTGTCCACTTGGGTTGTTGTAGCTTCTGCATCATCTGTGTTTTGAGATTTTTGTTGTGCAACTCCTGCTTCACAACTTCTCTCAGGCATCACTTGCAGCAAATTGACTCGCTCTATCTCAGTTATCCCTGTCGCTATGGCAACACCGCTTTCACTGTCTGACAGAATGTTATACTCGACCTCTTGCT
>NC_090884.1:6799243-6809243 GCF_036669925.1 Montipora capricornis | reverse complement strand
AAAGCCCAAGGACTCTGGGTACGAGATTGTGGCGAAGCTGGAAGGTGACGAAACATAAACCCTACAAACCGTTACGTTGACTGAGCATTCAAATTGTGTTTGGGTCGCCTGTGGTACTGGGCGACGAAACCAGGCGCATACGGTGGTCACCCTCGGGTAATATTTTAGCAAGCGCGCACGGTGGTGTCGGGTACTTGCAACCACGAGGTCGCGTTTCGTCACCTTCCAGCTTCGCCACAATCTCGTACCCAGAGTCCTTGGGCTTTTTGGTCAGCGGGTGAGCGCCCGGAGCCCGCTTGAGTAGGACTCTGGGATTACAATTCGATCAAAAAACTTAAGGAAATGCGGGAAGGATAATCTGTGTTTATTGAATTTCAGAGTGGACACAGACAGAGCGCTACCCTGGGTTCCAGAGGTTATTTTCTCGCTATGAAAAGAGCGAGTCACGAAGCGGCGAGAAAAACCTCTGGTACAAGCCGTTAAAAACCTCACTTCCATGCAAACCAACTTATTTTGATTGACTTCCAGAGTAAGAGTTTATTTTCGAAACTTGGGCAAACCGGTTTTATCCACGTGATAAAAATATTTGTGCGATGTTTACCGGTCACTCTACTGGGAAATTCTCACGATGGAGTGAATTAATCGTTGTCACTGTCACGTAACAAAAAAATAAAATCGAAACTGTTCAATGAAATAAGCCGAAAACTTGGAATGTTGTAGGAGACAAATTCATAAATCACCTCACCAGTACTCAAGTCTGTGCGATACATCGTTTCTGAGTTTTTTGTCGAAGCGTTTCACGCAACTATTATTTGTTACAAATGCAAACGTGAATTGGAGAAATTTGCATTCAAGTCCTAGAATTAGAACTGAAAAAATTTAAAGAACTTTACGAGTCCCTGGAGGCGCGGTGGCCTCATGCATAGTTAGTGCGCTCGACTCCGGATCGAGTGGTCCGGGTTCGGGGCCTGGCCGGGGGCATTGTGTTGTGTTCTTTGGCAAGACACTTTACTCTCACGGTAACTCTCTCCACCCAGGTGTATAAATGGGTATCGGCGTAATGCTGGGGTAACCCTGCGATGGACTAGCATCCCATCCAGGGGGGGGGGGGGGTATAAATACTCCTAGTCGCTTCATGCTAATGAAACCGGAGATACGCGCGGGCCGGATTAGCCTTATGGCTCGTAAGCAGAGACTTTACGAGTCCCTGGAGCAGTTTCAATATGACTCGAGGCATTGAGGTGTAAAGATGTCAGAAGCTCAGTCACACCTTCGTCAAATTCCCAAATAAAATCAGAGTGCTTGTTCGATTACGCCCCCTCTAAGGCCCCCCATACAGCGAACATTCATCCAGCGTCAATGAGACGAATCTGCCTGCCATGAATTTGTGATTATCGTGCCGCTATCGCTACTGTACCGTTCATAGTCTTCTTGTATTACACCAGTGAAAAACCGGTTTGATCGTCCCCCTCGACTTAACCAATGGCAATCCTTATAAAAAACGGTTTGTTGATCGACCAATGAAATCTCCAGGGTCAAAACGTGACTCTGGAAGTGGAAAGCGCAACGTGATTGGAGCGGCATGTTCAGAAGGATTAACAGCCTGTACCAGAGGTTTTTCTCGCCGCTTCGTGACTCGCTCCTTTCATGGCGAGAAAATAACCTCTAGAATCCAGGGTAACAGAGCGCCCCTGAAGTTTTTTTTCAAGTAAATATTCCGATGTTCTCGAACAATACATGTAAAATGTCAGGACGCGTGCCAAAACATAGCAATTAGCTATTACTGAATCTTGAGCATCTTAATCATTTTCTTTGTCCGACTGAATTATCCAGAGCATTTATCGATGTTGTCCTTGAATTTGTGAACACTTAGTCTTCCATAATTCATTTGGACAGTTTGCAGTTAGCAAATAATCGCGTGCCCGCTTGAGTGGGAGCCTGGGATTACAATTCGATCAAAAAACTTAAGGAAATGCAGGAAGGATGATCTGTGTTTATTGAATTTATTCGAAACGTTAAATGCAGGATGTTCCCAGATCAGTAACAGCATGATCCATTAAATTCGACGATTTGGATAATCACTTTTTCCACGCATTTTCCATCAACCCCAAATGCTCCTGTGGGCGGCAGACTGAGAAAGAAATGCAAAACTCGCTTTGGAATCATTAATTCAAAGTACAAGGGAAAAAGCAAAAGGAAAAGGGAATAGCAGTCAGAGAAAGAGAGCTGGTTCAATTGAAGCTAAAAATGGTGTAGGGAAGTAGACATGAATACCAAAGGAAATAAGCAAACTAACAACGAACCAAAAGACACGAGCTAACTAATGTGTGTGTGTGTCACAGTAGCTCAAATTCGAGGTTAATGAATTCAAGACTACTGTATCCAAAATCAACTAAACCCCATTTCCAAGAAAGCGTCACTAGTACTAGCCGGGCTTACATTTTCTAAATTAGTATAAATATGTTCTACATACAGTGTTAAATTTTGACAGTGTGTTGTGTTAATCAAGTTGGCCACGTATTCAATCAAAAGATTTACATACAAATCTTTTGCAAAACAACAGAAATTTTGAAATAAAGAGACAAGTTTACCTAAACAAAATAAATAATTGACAGTGCGGAGCGGTTTTTGTTTAAATAAATATTTGTTGCCCGTATTCATTTAAACATATACCGCACGCATGCACTGTCACGTATTGTATTTAATTGTATTTAATCTCGAAACTACAGCTAACACCGCTACTTGATAATGGAGTCAAGATGACTTCGAAACGTCGTAGTTTTATTCTTGTCACTGTATTCATTATCAAAAGTAAGTACTTGATTCAACTCACCACCCCAGATCATCACGACAGTCTTCAGTGGTCCAACAAGAGCCTCTTTCACCTTTACAGTACCTTTCAAATCTTTTATAGTCCTAAACAAGGAAAATGATAACAAAACAGTACAAACGTTTTTTGGATGCAGCCACGAGACATTTATGATGGTTGAACGGGAAGGAAATCGGGCGTGACAAAACAAATATGAGTTAAAAATCAAAAAAGTTCGAGACCAATCAAAAGCCGTACTCTTTTTAGTAGTGAAGCATGAGATATGAGTGGAGTCTATTTTTCAAAAAGTTCCGTTTTCAAAATGCTTTCCGTCCACCCTAAAACACAAAGCCGTGTTTTGAAACTCTTCCGGTTTGGAGAGCTGAGCGTTTTTGAAAAGCACCGTTTTCGATGGGATTGGTATGGACGGTAGGCCTTTTGACTGTAAAATTTCAAATTTGGCTCCGGTGTAGTACAAACAGCCTGGGCCTTGAAATATTTACTGATAACATCGGTACTACAGACCTCTTGTTCGTCATTGCTCTCGTTGAGAACAAAAGCATCATCACGGAATAAAGGCTCCAAGTTATTGGTTCCTTGTTTGTGCCGTGGCGCGGCATGGATGCATGCATTCAACTAGGAATATTGAGAGCAAAATAATTGCAAACAGATGAACGCCCTTCATAATGTCCCCGGATAACACGTACTCTGAAAAATAACAAGCCACAAAAACACCACAAGATTATGCAATTTCAATTTTGAAAGAAGCAGTTAAAATAAATATTTAAGCTGTTTGGGCATCAAAGGTAAAAGTTCTGTATAAGTGAATAAGTTTCTACTTATGCGATCCGTAGGAATGAGACTAAGTTGTAGTTGTTGTTGTTTATAGTGGTCAATGCGCTTTATTACTGGTACACCAAGCTAGTTCACAAGCATGCCACATAAACCGAAAAAGCAAAAACTATCTCCTTAATATAACAGGATGAAAATCCAAACTGAGGTGAGGCAGGCCAGTCGGCTATTTGCAAGCATGACCGTGGAGGTGAACTAGGGTAAGTAAATTGTTATGAAAGTAAAATAAACATGTTTCTGCTATTGGCCTTAAGAGTATGCTTTAGGACTTATTCATCTGCAAACGGCAGGAGTCGCGCAGGCTTGTCGACACTCTTATCCTGCTTATCTTCACATTGATTTTAGTGAAGGTATCGAGTTTGCCAGCGCTATCTTGAAATGAAGGTAGTATCCCGTGGTACATTTCGAAAAACTCTGCCCAGTCCCTAGTGAAGGAGCGGGTAAGCTTTTAGAATTCGGAGTTAGTTTTTAGAATTCGGAATGAGTCATTAGAATTCCGAGTGAGTTATTAGAATTCGGAGTGAGTTATTAGAATTCGGAATGGGCTTTTAGAATTCGGAGTGACTTTTTAGATTTCAGAGTGAGTTTTTAGAATTCGGAGTGAGTTTTTTTGAATTCGGAGTGAGTTTTTTTGAATTCGGAGTGAGGCTTAAGAATTCGGAGTGAGGTTTAGAATTGGGAGTGCAGTTTGGAATTGGGAGCGTACTTGTGGGCCACCACTATTAGGGTGGTGGGGAGACAAGAGGGTCAGAACTTCCGTCATCAGGATTTAGAGGATTGAAACCTATGGCAATTTCTTCTCCATCCTTTGCTGCATCACCGTCACTGTCGCTGTTCCTTAGGTTATCATGGAACACAATACTTAAAAAGAGGCACTGTAAGAGCAATATATCCTCTGATATTGTATTGTCTGGTTTATAATAATACATGTAATACATTACAATGAAAGAAACCATTATAAAACGCAATAGTTTAAGTGCAAAAAATCTTCCGGCTGTTTATAATGCGCAATACAACAAGTGTTTGCTTTCAGGGTGGTTCTTGTTTAGTTAGGGATCAGGATTACGTCATCTATGAAAAAACTTACTTTGGATCTGTGTTGTAAAGAAGTTGACGGAGAAGACCTAATCCGTCGTGATCGTCATCTGTGTCAGTCGCATCTGGAACCCTAGGATCCATGTTGTAAAATCTTTCAAATATATCTGGTAACACGTCACCATCTGAGTCAGCTTGTGCCTCTAATGAAGTTTCCTTTTTTGGACTTGACCGTAATTTAAGATAGAGAGAAATTTACTGTGATACTATTGTTAGTAATGTCTACATATTCCTCGCACAATACGTTTATAGTTCACAAACAGACTTAATGAACAATTTTAAAATCGGTACTTAGAGTCCATTCTCCCCCGCTTGAAAACTAATGTTATTGATTATAATTAGTGAGATATGACGCCAAATTTTTTACCTTTCTGACAAAAAAATGGTCAGTTTAGCCAATCATTTTCCAGAAAATTGTCCAAACTGGAGGAAACATACTAGAGGCAGCAAAATACGTGAGATAGTTAGCAAACAATTCATTCCTTACAATCATAAGGCACCAAGTGTTGAAATTCAATTTAGGCAAAAATGACACCATCATTTGCTAACCTCTGTTGATGCAAATGTTTTAAATGAGGACATGTCATGGTTATGCACACTTGCACCTGTCTTGACACAGTGACTGTATGCTGCAATTGGGTTAGACCTGCTTGAGAAATAATGAGACACCAAATTTAGACTATGCTGTTTGAATACAGTACACACCACATCATCATGTTGCCATCCACAGATCACTTTGTGAAAATTTAATTTCAACAAATGTTGCCAAATGTGTAACCGCTTCAGTGTTTCCTTTGATCCAACAATGACTCTGTTGTTACTCAAACAAAGTCTTCATTGTTAGAGATAACAGAATCACCAAAGCAGTTACATTGAAAGGAATTAATCGTACCGGCCATGCACGAGACAAACTATCACATAATCGTATCATCGCAGATAACTTCAATGTGACTACAATTACCTCTCCAAGCATGATCTTGTATTCTAGTTCTTACTCATTTTATTACCTTAATACAGGTCACATTATAATTTAGCACTTAGCTGTGCACTTCATTATAATTAATCGCCGTGGACACAATCAAGAGCTAAATACTCACTAACCAGAGCCTCCTGGACCATCATTTCGGATTGGCGTCTGCCAAACTAACTGGCAGACCAGCTCGTAACGGTGTCGTTGTTAGGGAGCTTAAGCAAAGACAACGGCGACGGCAACGAGAACGTCAAAAAATTTGCATATTTAGTGGGTAAAAACAATAGCTTTGCACGCCCTGCACGTGCGTTTTTCACTTTTGTCCATTTCGTTGCCGTCGTCAGCAAAACAACAACGTGAAATAGCCAAGTTTTTGGTTTTATGAAGAACGTCAGCACTTGAGGATAAATTTTCGTTTTCTCTCCTAAAATGGAGTGCCGTTCCGACTGGTGTCATCTTTGAGGAATTACCAAACCCTTGCCATATTAAAAACGTTGAAATAGTCTCGAAGCGATTAAAATAACGCAAATTTATATTTTGAGATGACGTTCTCGTTGCCGTCACCGTTGTCGTTGCTTAAGCTCCCTGTTACCAACTCGCCGCCGCGATCATTACATATATACTATACACTTCTTAAATGGTTATTTTCGCAATTCAGTTCAATTCAATCTTATTTATTGCTCAATATAATACATTGGCAAAGGAAGTCATGTAAGTAATTTGTTTTACTATGATAGAACTATGTATTAAAATTAACATTAATAAATTCGAGTATCCAGTTCTACACATGAATACCTGTCAGAAAAATTTAAGATTATAATAACAAATTAATATAAAATTATAAATTTCAAAACATAAACTGCGATATGGACAACATCATGTTAAAAGACTTACCTGTGGTGTCGTTAATAGAAACTTTTGTATGTGCAATATGCCTTGGATATCATATTGTAAACCTGCAATGTAGTGATAATCAGGAGCATGTTGTTTGGATTTTATGTGCTCCAGTGTGCCAGTGTAAGTTCCGGTCCCAAAGAAGTACACTTCACTCGATATCACTCCATAATTTGGTGTCCTAAGAGAGATTCCCCTCAGGTGAAAAGCATACATCTCTGATTTGCTGCTGCTGAGATCTCCAACTGAAATATATCATATAAACTTGGTGTATGTAATATTGACAAAAATACAGAAGTAAACTAAACGTCCATAAACTGACATAGGTATGGTATGGGTACGGTTAAAAAAAAAAAAGCAACAACAACAACAAATAAATCAAATATAATCTACCAAGTGATCTTAACCTATGACATACTGTCATCTTGACTAAGAAGCCTCATAATCATATAGGTACTTACAAAAAGTTCTCACAGGGTTTTATCTTGATGTAACAACTTAATATAATTAGCAACCTACGACGCTCAATTTTGAGCTTTTGGACAAACAGTGGTCATTTCATCCAATCATCCTACAGAAAAAGTTGCCAACGGCTAAGAACACACCATCGCTAAATGAAACGACACATCACTATTTGATAGTGACCGTTAAATTATAGAAACGTTGTCAACTTGTGAGGGGTTTCCAGACCAGGGAAAATGGTTTGCGTTAGCGGTAAACACCTGGGCCCAGTTCCTCAAAAGCCGATTAACGCTAATCTAAGATTAAAAATTAACCAAGCAGTTTATTTCTCTACTTCCAAATGCTGTTCAACGCAGATTTTCGGCAGAACTTTACATGAGAAGACGTCAATCTTGAAAAACGAAAATAAGCAAAAGAAACTTTCACCAAAAAGTTGAAAACGTGAAACAAAAGTTTACGCTAATCCTGGATTAAGTTAATCGGCTTTCGAGGAACCGGGCCCAGGTGTCAGTACCTTACAGCAAAATTCCAAGTGTATCATCTCTTGGTAATGAAATTTTCGTACGTACGGCTTGAAAAAGATTTGATTCTGGTTTATAGCCATATAAAATATCTGTAGCATTTAAGGCAACAGTTTCTGATCGATTTTCATTTCACCAGGCAATTACCATTTGCCAAAACGTTCATGAGTGCTGGGGCATTCATATAGTAGGTGAAGTAAATTTTCGTAGGGGTGGCTACAATGATCACAGCTCAGAAGTGTTAAAAACCACTAAGTTTATTTTCCATTGTGACCTTGAAGGGTAATTCATAGATAGCTCTCACCGGGAGATTCTGTTCGACAAGTTTCATTTCTACGTTCGGAGGTTTAAGCATTTCCAGCACAAGCATTTTACGAGCACTTTTGGTGGCGACGTTTGCAGAAGTGAGGTTGTGTTCGTCAATCTTATTGAGATTTTCTTCTGAATTAAAAATTGCCCTTTTCCACTGATGCGTCAGGGATCGCGGAAAGAAGACCATTATATGTTAGGAAGTCCACTGATAAACCATATATAAAAGGTTTGCTTTCGTTTAAAAGGTGTTGAATTTTAATGACCCCTTTTCTATACCATGACGAGTAAAACACTGGTTTCCCATCTATTCTCATAAAACGGTTGTTCCAAATAGTTTCATTCTGGTAGTCCTTAACTGTGGAAGGGTCCTTCGAGTGTACTGAGCTCCTGCCAAACCGTCAATGATATCTTTGTAAACCCACACATTGAGATGTAACCGAGGAGAAGAAAGACCACCATTTACTACCGGCGTGTGCTTCACAAACGCGTTTAACCCACGCTGCTTAAGGTATTTAGCCATCATGGTGAAGTCAACCATATTAAGACCACGTTTATCCACAGGACCTATGATGGTGTGACGTTTTACCTTATCTGGCTTAAAGTTCCAAATAAATTTGAAGCAAACATCGTTGACTTTTTCAGCGAAGTTCGGAGGCATTGCAAGAACGAGTTTCTTAACAATACAAATCCTTCCTATGAGAGTTAAATTCCTGGTCGTCCATTGATTTAGGACCTTCTTTAGCGTCGCAAGCTTTTCTTCAGAATTAATTCTATAACTAGTGGTGGAGTCATATGCGAAGGCGACACCTAGCGCACATACATATTCTTTTGGCCACGCAATGTGAAATGGAGCGAGTTTTCCTAAGTGGCATTTTAGGCTTCCAAGCCACATTCCTTCCGTTTTAGAGATGTTTATTTTCAGTCCCGAACAAGCTCCAAAATCATTTATGAGACTGAATAAGTGGTTAGCAGAGCACTCATCCTTAATAAAAGCTGTAAGGTCGTCTGCATACATACTTAGTTTTAATTCAGTCCCGTTAATTTTCAAATCCCGTATGTTTTCATTTTGTCTGATCGCATGGGCAAGTACCTCTATTACTTACACAAAAGAAGTCCCGACATGGGGAAACCCTGTCGAACGCCTCTATAGAGTTGAAAAAGTTTGACTCGTAACGATTGTTCATAACACAATTTGTGATGTTAGAGTAAAAGGTGTGAATCCATTTTCCAAACACGGTGTAGACAAAACGTGCACCCCCCCTTTCTGGACCCCCTTCTGGACCCCTTTCTGGACCAAGGAAAAAAGGTGGAAAAGGATCGAAAATAACAAATGAAATAAACGAACAACTGATATATAGTTTCGATCGCACGATACTGAATTACCTTCGATTTATCATCCAACTCAAAAAAGAGTGTTCCCCTGTGTACACAGAGTCTTAATTAATTTCCGAGTTTTCATTATCTGCGAGAAACAGCACCTTTTCCCCAACAAAGTCGACTGTACTTTGTAGTCAAAGAAGTCCAAGGCTTTCCGGGTAGGTACGTTATGTATGGGGACATATATTGTACCGTATACATAAAATACAGTAAGCCGTACATAATACGTACCTTACTTAGGGGACATACACTGTACCGTATTTTACTTACCTTGCTTAACTTACTTAGACGCTTGGACTGCTTGAAGCCCTTGGATTCCTTGGTTTGCTTGAAGAGCTTAAACGCTTGATGTGCTTGGGTTGCTTGAGATGCTTGGATTCCTTGAGAGGCTTGAGGTGCTTAGGTTACTTGAGGTGCTTGGGTTGCTTGAGGTGCTTGGGTTGCTTGAGGTGCTTGAGGTGCTTTGGTGCTTGAGGTGCTTGAGATGCTTTGGTTGCTTGAGGTGCTTGAGGTGCTTGGGTTGCTTGAGATGCTTGAGGTGCTTAGGTTACTTGAGGTGCTTGAGGTGCTTGAGGTGCTTGGGTTGCTTGAGATGGTTGAGGTGCTTAGGTTACTTAAGGTCCTTGGGTTGCTTGAGATGCTCAAGCAACCCAAGCACATCAAGTAATTTAAGCTCTTCAAGCAAACCAAGGAAACCAAGCGCTTCAA
>NC_090884.1:6781743-6794243 GCF_036669925.1 Montipora capricornis | reverse complement strand
TGCTTGGTCATGAATTACATTATATGGTGTTTGGCTGAAAACTCTCGCCCGTAATCTTGTCCCACAATATCTGTTTACTTGCCCGCACCTATTTCACGCGCTTTATTTGTGTCACCCTAAATTAATCTCCTTTAGGTTTTGAGAGTTATCCAATACAGCGACATAATTATACTCACATTTGTTGGTGCGGGCGTCACAAAGTGTGGCCCCTTAAAGTGGTACTATGATAAAAAAAGTCACTTACTTTTTTCTTCATATTTTGAAAGCGTGTTTGTTTAACACCTGCTTGGCAAATTTTTGAACTTTTATTTTTATCCAAAGGCTGTTTACTTCAAAGGAGTGTAACTTTTGGATTTCACGATTCGCTATTACTCGCGTTCAAAACTGACCGACTGGACCTCAGACGTTTGGATCTAGGGAAAGTGACGTCACTTACTTAATAGATTAAAATTTCAGCATGAAAACGCAGTTTATTATCCAATACAGTGACAGCTGCTTTAATCTTAAGCCGATCTCTTAACTCGAAGAGTAATGTCACCGTCAAACTGTCTTTTAAGTTAGTCCTCAAACGCGTCCACTTTACATACGGCTTTCTTTTATCGTAAGGGTCGATAATAGCATTTCGTGCGGCAGTTAGCCCACATAAATCGGCTCGAAGTATGGAAGAAGAGATGTCCAAAACACTCTACCAAACAAATTTATCTTCTCGTTTGCAACCAAACATTTTATCCGTCAAATAATGCAACATTCGCCCGGCCGCAGGGAATCTTAATTCTTTGGCGTTTCACTTATGGTTGTTCGTTTCAAAGGTTCGCAAGTGACAACGATAACACGAATTGCGCGGACATCACCCGACTCTCTGTTCTCTCATGCAACGTTATTGACCAAAAACAAAACAAAAGCAGTTACGTCACAGAAATTGTTTTGCAGCTCGGTTTCGCAGACGCTAATTTTCGGGGGAGAGAAACGACCGCCGGAAATACGTCTGCGTTCGCAGGCTAAGTACCACTTTAACCATGACATTTGAGCGGTTTTCAATTGAGTGTCGAAGGTAATTACTTTGGCTTATAATTACAGCACTCAGTTATTGGTTCAAAGTTCTCGCGCCATTTTGTCAACCAATCAGAAGTGAAACTAATACCAATCGTGGCTCGCGCGTGCACATTTTCCCGCCTTTTGTGTCGGCTACGTGTAATTACTTCGAGTTTTAATTGGTTTACTGGATTGCCTCCTTCCTTTTTGGTTGGCCAAAGTAATTACTTCGGTTTTGGTTTTACGACACTCGATTGAAACTCGCTCTAACGACCATTAGACCGGAGGACGAGGACGACTTCGAGTACGAGTTTTCTGTACCGAGCATGAGTATAAGGCTTGAAGGCTGACATTTTTCGAAGTGCGGTTGCTCGGAACAGAACACTTGTACTCGTAGTCGTCCTCCTGCTCCAATCTAGGGTCCCTATTAACCTGAGCCTTACCAAATAAGTAATACATGACGTTCTTAGGTTTAAGGGAAAACCTTGTGACACATTGGACATATTGGCACATTTATTTCCATGCTTCTGTTGTGATTTAATCGGGAAAAGCAATCACTTTCGCTTCAGTTGTATTGCATTCAATCCAAACCTGCACTAGAGCGAGTTTCAATCGAGTGTCGTAAACCAAATTAATTACTTTGGACAATTAAAAAGGACGGAGACAATCCAGTAAACCAATCAAAGCACAAAGTAATTACACGTAGCCGACACAAAGCGCGGGAAAATGTGCACGCGCGAGCCACGATTAGTTTTGGTTTCACTTGCCATTGGTCGAAAAAGTGGCGCAAGAACTTTGAACTAATCAGTGAGTGAAATAATGCAAAACCAAAGCAATTCACTAATTACTTTTCACGCTCAATTGAAAACCGCTTGAAAAGACCATTATAATTGCTCACGAATTTTGTTGTTGTGCTTTTTTTTTTCGGTGGGGCCCATAGGACAATGGTACACGCACGCTGGGTTGATATCTATGGAGCCGAAGTTCGAGAGATGCTTTTTGGGAGATTTTTCCTGCCAATGAAATATGTGGTGCGTTTTATGGCTCAAAGAAAGATAAAGAACTATCTGTGGTCACATGGCATCGGCCGACATACACCCCAAGAGATGTACGGGATAGCAGAGAGGGATCTGCTTGCTTTGTCAGAAATTCTAGGAAAGAAGGACTTCCTGTTTGGGGACAAGCCTTGCTTAGCAGACGCTGCTTTGTTTAGCTTCATAGTAGCCTGTAATTGGGCTATGCCGGATTGTCCAATGGCAACACTTGTCAAGACAAAAGCGCAGAATCTTGAGGAACACGCTCACAGAATGAAGGAGTTGTACTATCCAGACTGGGATGAGCTTTTGTCCAAAAAGCTAAAGACAAAATAAAACAAGCTATATTGAATAGTCACCCTATGAAACTCGGAAAAAAATTAATAGGAGCTTGGTAATGCGGCCAAGTGGTAAGGGCGCGTATCCTTAGAAAGCCTTAAGCAATTGCTTTTCAGTTTACGCGCAACGCATCTTTGTGCGCAAATGTTAGTAAATTGTTTAGAGCTGGGTACAGTATAGAGCAACGTCACGTTAACACTGTTACAAAAAAACATACATCAGGCGCGGATCCAGGGGAGGTGAAATGGGTGAATTTTCACCCCCCCCCCTTTTTTTCTGAGCCCCCCTTCCTTTTTTTTTTATTAGCCCTCAAACACCTCAACCAGGCTTTGTTCTATTACATTATTACAAAAATTCACCCCCCATTTCAAAATCCTGGATCCGCGCCTGTACATGTACCTCGATATAACAAACATTTCTTGTCGTTGTTCTGAAAATTCTTTTTAAGGAAGGTCTTACATCGACAAGACGACTGCTTCACTGTTCTTATTGCATAGCCGCGCTACCTCAAAATACTTCGAAAAATAGTGCACTACGAGAAGATTATCTTTGCCCTTGTAATAGAAAGTGACTGCTGGCCCAGTAGCCCAGAGTGTATGGTAACACGTCTCGCTTGACTAATTACATAATTTTATAATTCTCCTGGTATTGTTTAGAAAAAGTAATAAATAGATTTAGCAAAGCCTAAAGCGGAGCTCCCTGGTTATATATTCTTACTGCCTGTAGCGTTATAGTGAAAATAAAAGGTTTCGAATTGTCCGCGTTTTGATGTTTCCGGTTTCTGCTTTAATAATTAAATCATTTTCTTTGCTTTCTTCTATGGAAAAGTTCATTGCCTTACTAGTGAATTCCACGGTACAATTTACGCTAAAAACCGATATCGCATGATTCACGAAGCGATGAGTACGATATCGGTTTTTCGAGTGAAATTTACTCTGGAATTCACCAGTTTGGCAATGAATTTTTTCTTGAACCGCATAAGTTTTAAAAGAAACAAGCACACTGTTAACTTGTGACCGGGCAGTCAACAACGGTCGTGTTGCCAGCGCGCGGTCAAATTCAAATGAACCAATTAGAGTTGAGGCTGAAACCATCTTGCGAGTTTCCGTTGTTGACTGCCCGGTCACAAGTTAACAGTGTGCCCCTTCCTGAATGGGGGAAGGGGGATGTGGTTTAAGCTACGATCTTGTAGCACGATGATTCTGACCATTCGCTAAGTGTTCCAACTAAATCTGTCTAATATTGTAGGCTACCCGAAGCCTCTTGTCTGTATATATTCGGTCATGCGTGACCGAGCAGTCAGGCAAGAGGTAGCTATTAACGTGACAGAAAGCAATGCTACACAACACCATGAGAGGCTCACCTTAGTTTGTAGATAATACAGCATCCATTTCCTGTTACATTCTTGCTCTTGGTGGCACGAAAACCTCGATCCCTCGAAAAGAATCAAGGTGATCGTTGATATTCAGCGATTATTTATAAATTCGTCACTCTGCCTACGGATTATGTGTGGTATCTTTCCTCGCTTTTATGAATTCCACGTTCATTTTTCGCACACTATCTCCCGGATGTGGTATTAACTTTCCATTTTCCAACTACAGAAAGACCTGTTTTGTTGAGGACCGAACCGAAAAAGCATCCACGTTAAGCCTTCATAATTTAGCTAAAAATCGACGGCATTAATTACATGACAATTTGCCCCGAGACCTACCGAGCAAAAACAGTACCTTTCTTCTTCCAAAGATCGGCACATAAGGACTCTTCGACAAGAGTAAGACTTTGCATATAATGAAGATTAATGAGTATATTTATTGGAACGGAGTGATCGAGTGAGTGAGCGCCTTCCGACTGGTTCCGATACCTCGTGGCATGGTACGTTATCCATGAGCCAAAAAGGGGCTGTCGTTGCATCGAGAGGGTGTGAAGACAATGCGATAGATCGTTTTCACTGTCACGCAATAAAAAAAATAAATCAAAAACTATCCAGTGCAAAACGCTAAGAAATTGTTATCTTATAGAAGATAAAGAAATAAGACACTTGCCCAAGTTTTAGGCCTCTGCGTTTCCCCAAACTTCAGATATTCGTCGAAATGTTTCGCAGAAATTTACAGAGCCCAGTATGAAAACGCCATATTGGTGTACCTCAGTGGTACACCAATATGGCGGCCGGAAAATAGTGTAAACATCTGGAACTTACTTTGGCTATCTAGGCGACTGATTATCACTACTGAAAAAACAAGCATTTACATAAGCACTTTTCCTAATGCTCTAACTTCTAAAAGGGCTCAAAATCATGAGATAAGTATATATTTTTCAACAAACTTGATCGTAGCTTTGTGTCACGCACTTACATAATCCGGAAATTCAAAATGCTCTGGTTTCCAAACGAAGCACGCTATTGAGCTGTGAAATTGTCAACAGATATAGATATGCCGCCTCTTATGCCTGATGAGGATAAAAACTTTGGTGGATCTTTAGTTTTAGATTTTGGAAGGTGATGACGTCACGTGAAAACGATCTATTGGATCAAGACGCTGAACTTGCATGACAATACAATTCCCTGACGTAATATTTGACGTATAGAATATTGGTCAATGTTGAAAGACTGGTCGGCAAAGAGTCTTCGCCATGCACGGAGCGGCGTATTTTGGTTTTGCCATTACAGCAGTCGTTGTTATTTACCTAATTGCACGAAAATTCCGAGAGAAACCGAGAAGAAAACTCGCAAAACCCGACGTAGTTGTTCTTCATCAGTTTCATCGTTCTCCTTGGCTTGGGGTGTTGAGCTTGTCTCCACCGTGTTTAAAGTTAGAAACGTTTCTTCTTCGCATGGTGAAGATCCCGTACGAAAACGACTTCCGTTTGATATATTCAAAGCAGGGTAAAATGCCCTGGATCGAATTTAACGGTAAAGAAATCGCGGACTCCGATTTCTGCACTCGGTTTCTTTCGAAGGAGTTTCATGTCGATGTGGATTCGCACTTGAGTGCCACGGAAAGAGCGATTGCTCACAACATCCGCACCATGCTGGAAAGTAACACTTATTGGTAAGTTAAAAGCAAAAGCGGAATTTATTGAAGCTAGAAGATAGTGGCTATTGGACGAACTCTAGGAACAATTAACAGAGATTTTGGTACAGAAATTATGATGGTTAGACCAATTTGCTGATCATGATGTCAAGCGAAGCGAAGGTTTCTTTATTTTCATCAAAAACAGAAAAAGGCTTTGATATATAGATCCATTATCCGACTTAAATGCATGTACTTGCGCAGGATCGTTATAGTATTTCCGTTCAGATTCTTACGTCTTTAGAAACATATCGTTGCAAAATCTGGGAACACTGAAGGTTGCGTGACATCGCTTGAATGGGAGTTCTTTATCGTTATTGAATTTAAATTAAGATACAAACTTAAACCCGCTCAGCTCAGTGGTTAGCTGATTACGGAGCGTGATAGGATTGAAATTTAGGGCTGCGGCCAAACTACTCAATGCAGGCGGGCCATTTATTCAAAATCCATGGTCCTTTCTACTGATCAACGACTGTTCCATGCTTTTTAACATCGACGTCAAACAGTGACGTTTTCATATTCAAATTAGCCAAACCCCCAACAAAAGAAGTCATTGCTCCAATGACCAATAACCCTCAGTTTCGTACATTAATCACTATGCTTATCTAAAAAAAATTCACTGGTTTTGCTAATTAAGTGAGAAAACTCGTCGCGAGTTCGATTCCCGTAAGACTACTTGATTTCGTATGGTTTATGGTTTAGGATTTATATACCGCACTTATCACAAAGTCTCATTGACCGAATGCAAAAATGGCCGCCAACAAATTATTCCTTGTCTTTGTGTTAATTAGTCTAACTAGCCTCGTTCACACGCGTAAAATTGAAAGAATTTGGGCTGTAAAACGAGGCTAGTTAGGCTAATTAACACAAAGTCAAAAGAATAATTTGGTGGCAGCCATTTTTGCATTTGGTCAATGGCCGTTTACAATTCTTTCTCTAGGATAAGATCGGACGTCAGCTTGTAAAGGCGCCTCTGGCAGCCGTTATTAGTCCATGTTTGATCTCACTCACCTATTCGATGCATGTATCCGTGCATACGGAACCGGGGGGGGGGGGGGGCACTCCCTTATGAAACAGACGGGGATGCTTGTCGTCTCGCATAGGAGTGTAAAGTTTGGATTTTGGTCTCGCGTAGGGTGTTCCGGGCAAAGCGCCAATATTTTAAGCCGCCAAGGTCTCGTTCAGGGTTCTACGAAGAAACACAGAATTACGCGAAGAGAAACAGAAGTCAAATTTTCTTTTTAACATGTTTTGTTTAGGGGTCAACATTTGCTTAAGCCACGAATGGTCTCCTTTAGGGGTCACAAAAAGCTTGAGCCACGCCCAGATGGTCTCCTTTTGAGGTTAAATTCAAAATTTCCGACGAGCACCCTCACGCAACCTCGTTCCTAGGGTCTCTCTTCCAAGGTGCGAGGGCACAAGAAATTTCTTCTCACCGGTTGGAAGAGAGACCCTGGGAACGAGGTTGGAACTCACGACCTCCCGCAGCCTTCGTTGATTCTATGTCGTGCTTACTCGAAAGCAGTCTTGACGTTGATTAAATACATGACATTTCGGATGGATTTTGTTTAAGTCTTCCCGATAAATTTGGTTCAGGTTTTTGTCCACCTTGGGTTTTGAGAGAGTTGTACACATTGCTGATGTAGGCGTCACAAAGTAACCTCTTTTAAAACCATGACCTTAACCAGAACCTTACCAAAAAGGAATACATTAACTGAGTTCGTAGGTTTAATGAGACACCTTGTGACACCTTGTCACCTGTATGCAAAATACCATGACTATCATTGGACAAGTATGAAGATTTTGATTATTGGCATATTTGATTCTATTCTTCTGTTGTGATTGAATTAGGCAAAGCAATTACTTTCGCCTCAGTTTTACTGCATTCACTCGAAACCTGCACTAAAAGACCATCGTAATTCCTCACAATTTTTTTTTCGTTGGGCTCCACAGGACAATGGTTCACGCACGTTGGCTTGATAGCTATGGAGCCGTATTCCGAGAGAGGCTCTTTGGGACAATTTCCCCGCCAATGAGATATTTGGCGCGTTTTTTGAATCACAGAAAGGTAAAGAACTATCTGTGGTCACATGGCATCGGCCGAAATACACCCCAAGAGATGTATGGGATAGCCGAGAGGGATCTGCTTGCTGCGTCAGAAATTCTAGGAAAGAAGGACTTTCTGTTTGGGGACAAGCCTTGCTTAGCAGACGCTGCTTTGTTTAGCTTCATAGTAGCCTGTAATTGGGCTATGCCGGATTGTCCCATGGCAATACTTGTCAAGACAAAAGCGCAGAATCTTGAGGAACACGCTCACAGAATGAAGGAGTTGTACTATCCAGACTGGGATGAGCTTTTGTCACAAAAGCTAAAGACAAAATAAAACAGGCTATTTTGAATAGTCAACCTACGAAATTTGCAAATGAATAGGAGATAGTGCGGCTCAGAGGTTAGTGCGCTTGCCGTGAGATCAGGAGATCCCGGGTGCGAGGCAAGTTTGAGCCACTAGTTGAATATGATACTGGTAGTCCCTGGTTTAACTACGCGGCTGTACTTGTAAATAGACGTAACTGATTAGAGTGTAATGTGAAGTGCTAAGTATCTACCCCATATGAACCACGTGAGCGTTAGCCCTACTGATGGAAATGGGCCCACACAAGGACAGAAAAAACTCTGCATTATATACCGTCAGAATGCAGAACTCTCAAACATCTACTGGGCAAAAGAGTGAAAAGACTGCTCAAGTGAAATTTAATGAGCAGTATGCAAATGCAAATTTAGAGTGGCGAAAAATCTATAATTTACTTTAAAAAGTGGTTATGTATACGTCCCAGGAGTTTCAGTTCAAATTTTGAGATACTTGCCAACCAACTCCTTTCTCAACAAAATTGGCCTGATAGATTTATTAGCGGAGCTCCGCGCGCGCGGAGCACCATACTTAAGAAAATATGGTAACCCATCGATGTGAGAAAATTTGGTTTTATAGCCATGACGTCATCAACGTCCGTACGTACAACGTACGTACGTACGTACGTACGTACGTCCGTACGTCCGTCCGCCCCTTCATGTATGCCAACGTGACCAGTACACGTAACCATATCGCTGGCTTTTGGTTTAGAGCTCATCCAGGAGGCAATACTACATTTGACACTAACTAGTTTACAGCATACATCTTTGATATTGGACATCAATGTTATGGTCAATTGACACCTGTCAAAACAAGGTATCTGCTGACCAGTATCACGTGACTATATAGCGGGCTCAAGTTAGACCTTATCAAGGTCAGCTGTTTTTTTGAAAATGACCGCTGACCAGAGACTGGTTGTTGATTGGATCGCAGGCCCAAGGCAGGTCAGACACTCACACACACCTGATCGAGGCTTAATTTTCGCGCCCTTTCTGTGGCTCGACGCATCTTTATCTTTATCTTTATCTTAAGCAATTTCCGGGAAAACCAAAAGGTGGACAGTTCCAAAGCCTTTTATTTTTACTAATCCTACAGCCAGTAAGAATAAACAAGCCGGGAGCTCCGCTTTTAGGCTTGGCTAAATCTATATATATTATGTACTATACGTTTTGAGGGGAAGAGAGCGAATCGCTGTCATTTACTTATTTCATGTCAGCTGTTAAGAGCTTTTGGTTGGGCTTTGTTTTTTGGCGTAAGAATAGACTTAGATGAGCTTTTTGCTATTGAGATTCTTTTTGGGATTTGGGAAAGGAAGTGTGATTTCTTACTGCTTGACCATTTCTTGAACATTAGGAAACAATAAAAATGTTGAGTAGACTTTCATACACTAGACTAAAATGGCGAAGGACAAAAGAGGCATTGTTATTCCTTGCGAATTAGGTATTGTTGTGTTCTCTTTCTTCTTTTGTTTTATGGACACTAATTATTTCAGATCCGCCGGGTATATGAAAAACCAACCAAAATATTCGCTCATGTTTTAGAATTTTTATCAAAAGGTTTCATTAATTTTATCATTTAGAGGCGCAAATTAAGATATATTGTTAAGGCGTAAGTAGTGTACTGTAATTTGTGAGGTATGTTAGTTGTAAATTAAAATGACAGCCGACAACACCTTTGTTATTGCTCCTTATTGCACTTTTTATAGTTGGTGTATTATTGTTAAACCATTTTTAAAGTAAAAAACAGACTATACTCAAGGTTTATATTGAGACATTTAAATTACTGATAAAAGGCTCACCATTAGAATTCTTTTTATAAAGCCTACTAATGAGACATACCTTGTTTTTCTTATATGCTAATGTTTTCCTCTCATATTTGAACCTTTGGGAGTGTGGAATGTTTTTGAAGCCGTTTAATAGACTCAAAGGTCGTGTTTTATCGGGTCTTTAATGCACCTTTCATTGTTTTGAACAGGTCATTAATAATGACCTCTTGTTCCACTCGATCATTGACCGCAATAATGACCTCCTGTTCCAACTGGGTTACCACAACAATTGTCGTTGCTCCTAAAACAATGGAAAGGTGCCCTTAAATCGGATAATGCCCTCGCTCCTCGGCCTCCTCGGAGTTCAGGCATTATCCCATATAAAACCACGTGCACTCGGCTTGATCTCATGGAAACACTCCTGCTCGGTTATTAAACGGGACATTGTGGTCGTGTTCTATTGGGATCAACCGTTTTTAGTTGGTGGGGTTGGTTGGGTATTTTAGTGTTCTATTCGGAAAAAACCGTTTTCGGTTGGTTTGGTTGATCAACTTTTTCAACCGGCATCAAAGGTTGAAAGGGTTGAAAAAGCATTGGCAGCAACCGCTGTCGTTTACGCAGGCCATTTAAAGTTTGCAGCAGGCTCCTACCGTGTTGTTTTCCCTCAACTTGTCAACGCTCAGAAGTCTGGTAATAACTATTCCCAGGAGTTACCACGTTTCAACCAAAAATGGTTGGAAAAGTGCTCTATTGGGAAAACTCAACCGTTTCAACCTAAACCAGATGCGGTTGAAACGGTTGATCCCAATGGAACACGACCTATGTTATGCTTAAAAAACGAGCAGCAGTGTTCTATCGCGCCCTCGGAACTACGAACAAAGGTTCAAATTGTGAGGGGAAGATAATCAGCAACAAGAAAAAGAAGAGGTAATTTTAAAAGAATGTTTTTTTCCTTCAGTCCTTATTCTTTGTTGTCGATGGTCGAAGGAGGTTGGCTTAAAATGCTTCCTAAGAGAAAGTTCAGTGACTTGAAAACTGCCGATGAAGAAAAAAAAATGTAAATGCTTTGTTTATAGTGGAAGTGCACTTAGCTATCAAGCTAGTTTACAGGCACCCCACTTTTAACAATGTGAAAGAAACAATTCAAACTTAACAGAAACATTATTAAGAACCCCAACTGGCAGGAGGCAACCAGTTGGCTATTTACAAAGCGTGGTAGAGTTGAATCCGGGACAACCGTAAACAAATCCTAACTAGCTGTGGTTAGAACGGGATTTGAGAGGGTGTAAAGATGATCAGTAAAACGGAAAAATGTTGTGAAAGAGAGTACTGTGCATGTCATTTCAGTTTTAGTTGTTGATTAACATGGTTGGTTACGGTTTGCAAGGTTTGTTTGTTTACTGCTGTCAGCTCAGAGATGTTTGAATAGATACTGTACGGAACGTTTCGAACAAGACAGAACTCTACTTTGTTTGTTTTTGTGAGCCCTCTATTGTAAATATCTGTATAAATGAAACAGTTTTTCGTGAGGAGAGTGGTTGCCGTTATGGGGATGTACCCTATCCACTTTTTTTACCTTCGTTTTTCAACATTTCAATTTCATGATTTCCCGTTTGTATATAGCTATCTCATTAAACCGTTTGATTCGGAAAGAAACTATCCTGTCTTGTCTTTTTTTTTACTTTAACCGGGAGGGGCTTGGGACTCTGTGACGCCATCCCTCTCTCTACCCATGTGACGTCATTGTTTGAATTTGAATTTCCTGACTGTTATCTTTTTATTCAACACGGTTACACAAAACACCCCAACCTATTTCCTGAGGGTCCACAGACAGTGAGGTGTCACGTGTGTGTGACGCCATGATTTGAACCATAATGATAATAAACTAGGGTGCGTGTACGGGGCACCATGTTCTTGTATAGACCTTGTAAATAGTCATCAAAAGCTGTTTTGGTTGGATTTTCTTGTGTGTTTTGTGTTTTTATCCGAGGGGGTCTGGGACTTTTTTCCCTAATTGGGGAGAGGAGCCCCAGTGAGGTCTGGGACCTAAAAAACGCCTAAGGAAACGCCTTCAACGCCTAAAACGGGTTCCTCCGTTTAAACGTCTACAAAAACGGGTCGCACGTATCGCTCACGACCACGCCCCTGAAAAATTCCCACGGTCTGTCAATCAAATCTCCTCTCGATTAATCAGGAGGCAGCTGGATAATTTTTCAAAGTATTAGAGCTTTGATAATCCTAATATTATCCCGTTTTGACGAACCAATCAGATGCCTCCATTTCAACGACACCTTAGCAATGCCCCTAGCAACCATCCTCAAATCCTCAAATTCCTTTGCGGAAAAAAAGCGGTCGAATCATACATGATATACTACTAGTATATACTAAAACAGTGGATAGCGTTGAATGCGAGCGCTGATTGGCTCATCAAACTCCGAATATCCTGTGCTATTTACCTCCGAGCAACTCGGGAAAAACTGGCGTCCCGATTTGCATCCGAGACAAGTGAAGAAAACATCCAAATTACAGTAAGGACACTTGAACCGTGAACACGACATTTTTGTGAACATTTTTTTTTCAACGACTAAGAAAGAAAGGCTCTTCTTGTGATGTATAGTGTTACATGCATAGCATTTTGTAAGTGTAAAAACATCCATACTCTTGTCAGAAGGACGAGCCCACATTCTATAGTCACTAAAAAAATGTACAAAAAAATATCAAGTGTTCATGGTTCGAGTGTCCTTACTGTAAATAACGTGTCGTCTATGTGGGTGTGCTTTGCATTACTTTGTTGGCATTTATTAAAATAGGAATTTTTTTACATTTCACTTAAAATTAAAAGGGCAAAACTCTCC
>NC_090884.1:6756743-6774243 GCF_036669925.1 Montipora capricornis | reverse complement strand
AATAGTCTCAAAGTACTTACACGGTAACTAAATAGTTCTCAGATTCCCCGGCTCAAAGACAGGTATAACATAATTAATAGTCATTGAATCGATCGCTTTCATAAACACTTTTATAGGCTGTCTCCTTTCTGGTAAGGTGCACCTAATTTAAGCCACAGGATTTTTTCTGTAGATAGCCTGTGGGTCAAGCATATTCGACAATGGAGTGGAAGGGAAAACTGATTCGACGCGCTGGAATTCGAACGCGTAAAAAAGTTAAGAAAGCAAAGCAAGCTACAAGGGCCCCGGGTCTGTTACGCACCTTCAGTAAACGAGGGCATTCCTTCCTTCCTAACTCGCTCGCTCGCTTGCTCACTCACTCACTCACTCACTCACCCACCCACCCACCCACCCACCCACTCACACACACACTCACTCACTCACTCACCCGGTGGAGGCGTTAAGAGAACCTTCTCGCGCCGTATTGGAGGGCCTCGCTAATCCACAGGCTTGTCGGTAAACTAATACGTGTTTTATTTTGTTTTCTAGTACCCCAGGCTATATCTGTTCACCTGCACTGAGCCCAGGTTATTTCACGGTTATGTCATTAATTCCGGCGGTAAGACATCGATAAATGTGTTCTGTCAGGAACTCATCAAGCGGAGCCTCTATCTCCTATACTTGACCTTGGAGTCAACCTTTTCCCGAGTATATTTATTTACAGAATGCCTCCTTTGGATATTCAGCACGCCCACTTTTGTAAAAGCCAATCTCACTCGGGAGATCCAGCACACCCACAGGAGCCCATGACTAGGAGCGAACAACGGCCCTATGTTCCTGTCACGGCGTTTTCACAGACCGATTTATTTTATATTGAATTTTCCGCGAATGAGACTCCTCAGGGAGCCCGATGATAAATCACAAGAAACTAAAGTCACCCAGCCGGAACTGACTTTCTTTTTTGGCGGAAAAGGTAGTCTAAAAATAGATCGGTCTGTAAAAATGCCGTGACATAGGCCCAGTATGGGCGTTGCTCGGCCCTGTTCATGGGCTCTTGACGCCCACTTTTGTAACAACCAATCAAAACAAAGCTATCTCATAACCTGTTCTTAAAAAGGAAATTGTTGACTCAAGGAATTAGTGGCGAGAGAGGATCCATTAATGAGCTCCTGGTTCTGTGTATGTGTACATGATGCAACCTCGTCCCCAGGGTGCTTTTCCCTGGCTTTGGGTGGGAAAGAGCCAGGGAAAAGCGCCCTGGGGACGAGGTTGGTGTACATGAAGTGAGCGTTAGCCAAGGCAACGCCAAAGAAACCTACTCTAAAGCAATTATGGTTATTTTTCATCTCGTTTGTGATGTGCAATACGTTACGTCTGGATTGGTGGGACCTTAGTTCAAGTAAATATGAGAAAAAATATTACTGTTTTATGTTTAAGATTTTACATGAAAAAAAGTCTCCATTCTGATTGGCTGAGAGAAATGCAGTTTTCAGATAGCACAGGGCAGAAAAGTGGTACTTCAGTGTAAAAAGACGTAACAAACCAGACATATTCTAATTGGAGCGCGCGTCGCGTAGTAGGTATTAGGGAACTTAAGCAACGACGACGGCGACGGCAACGAGAACGTCATCTCAAAATATAAATTCGCGTTATTGTAATCGTTTCGTTACTGTTTCACCTTTTTTAATATGACGGGGGTGTGGTAGTTCCTCAAAAATGACGCTCGTAGGAACGGCGCTCAATTAAGGGCAGAAAATGAAAATTTATCCTCAAGTAATGACGTTGTCCATAAAACCTCAAATTTGGCTATTTCACGTTGTAGTTTTGCTGACGACGGCAAAGAAATGGACAAAAATGAAAAACGCACGTGCAGGGCGTGCAAAGCTATTGTTTTTGCCTACTAAATATGCAAATTTGTGACGTTATCGTTGCCGTCGCCGTTGTCGTTGCTTAAGCTCCCTATTAGGGAGCTTGAGCAACGACAACGGCGACGGCAACGAGAACGTCATCTCGAAATATAAATTCGCGTTATGTTAATCGCTTTGTCACTATTTCAACTTTATTAATATGACGGGGGTGTGATAGTTCTTCAAAAATGACCCTGGTAGGAACGGCGCTCAATTTAGGGCAGAAAATGAAAATTTATCCTCAAGTAATGACGTTGTCCATAAAACCTCAAATTTGGCTATTTCACGCTGTAGTTTTGCTGACGACGGCAAAGAAATAGACAAAAGTGAAAAACACACGTGCAGGGCGTGCAAAGCTATTGTCTTTGTCTACTAAATATGCAAATTTGTGACGTTCTCGTTGCCGTCGCCGTTGTCGTTGCTTAAGCTCCCTATTGCTCGCGGACTGCATTCCAACTCGCCGGGTTCGAATCCCGGCTCGTGCGTTCCAAAGTTCACTCAGCTTTCCATCCATTCGTAGTGGGTAAAATGAGTACCAGTATTACTGGGGAGAAGTTGTGGATGCAACGGGTTAGGAGTGGGGCCCACCCGTGCAGTGAATTACGGTAGATGCCGTAAGTTACTGCAGAAGCTAAGAAAAAAGGAGCCTTCTGGTTGCCTCCAACTACGGTCTGCCTCTTCTCTTCTCTTTTCTCTAATTGGTCAGTGATCAAAGAAAACCGCAGATAGCCAATCAAGTGGTATCCCTGGATGGTACAGTTTTCTTTATTCTAGTCACCAGTCTGCTTGACGGTGTACTGAGCTTGTGAGGAGAAAATTTATGTCAATCACTCGTGGGAGCAAACTCGTGCGAGGGCACGCGGAGCTCCGAGATCCGGATTGGTAGTTTAAACGGGATTCGAGATAAAAGTCTTCTAATGCGTAAATGCAACCTTTTGATCATCTTTTCCCTACAGGTTCTTATTATCATTTTGCTCTCATTACTAAGTCAACGGAAGAGAAACGTACAGCTCTTTGGCCGAACTATCTCTCGACCAGGATTGGTCATGTACGTAGACATATTTTCATATCTGCATGGAAAGTCGTTGACGGCGGATTTGTGCCGTTATGCAATTTCTCATTAACTTGGGAGCATTTGTAAAAAGCTTTCCAAAGGAGATCCTTCATTTTCACATGACTTTATAGTATCCTTGTAAGTAGAGAGATTTAGCATCGGGTTCACTAGACTATGAGCAGTCCTTCTTTCGCGGCTTAGCTTGTAGAGCTCGAGAAGAAGATAGATACGACAGAGAAATGGCCGCGACAAATCTGGATTCGCTCGCTCTTCCTCGAATCTTGATTTCGTGCAGCCATTTCTTCTCCTCGCTCTCGAATAACTAAGCCCGGTGAAAGAGTAACTGCTTTTAGTCTTCGCGTTCGCGTCAAACGGGAAACGGCAAACTCTTACTTGCCTCAAAAGCCTGAGAATCTTCTCATTAACGTTTGCTGCTCCAGCTTTGAGAGGTTGCTCGGTAACTGGAGCTAACAGGCAAGAAATGAGATGATGTCAAAAAGTTATTATATCTGTCAGATAGTACGTGAGCTGTGATTGGCTTAATTAGCGGGCCGTATTTTACATTACAGCCCGCTAATTTGAAATTTTGATAAAACATTCTCGAGCGAGATTTTTAACTGTTGTTTATCTTAAATAAACTTGTAAAACCGTTTGAATCTTGCAAGCAACTATTTCAAGACGGAAAGCCCAGAAAATTTATTCATTTTTCGGATTTTGACGCTGCAATCTTTGTAGCAGTTGAACCTTTCGGTTGACTTCAATTAGTCTCCTTTCCCGCGCTCTTGATTACCTCAAAGAAATAAATATCTTACTAAACTAGTTTTGTCGTTCCGTACTGAAAGTTACAGCTCTCGTTTTTCGCGTGGCGTCGCAGGCCGTAACTTACAGTACGGACCTCGAACTCGGTTTGTAAGAGGTGTGTATCCTCATTTTTTGCATAACTCAAATTTCAGTACGACGTTTGCTGTTTTCCGTAAACGCTTTGCTAAATCCCTGTAGTGCGTCTGGGAAAAGGAAAGGAAAGGAAAGGAACGTTATTTAAGTGTCTAGTCGTCCTAGTGCTGGAGCACTAATTGTGGACACTGTAAACTGAAATTAACAATTAACACAAATCAAGTCAAATGTTGGTTTTTGAGGAGAGGGGAAACCGGAGTACCCGGAGAAAACCTCTCGGTGCAGAGTAGAGAACCAACAAACTCAACCCACATATGACGTCGAGTCTGGAAATCGAACCCGGGCCGCATTGGTGAGAGGCGAGGGCTCTCACCACTGCGCCACCCCTGAACCAAAGTTTGGCTGATTGTAATGTCGTAACCGCAACGGCATCTTCACTCTCCAGGGGTGGCCGTACCGAAAATGAAAATGGTGATAATGATGAGGACGATTTTCTTCTTACTAAACCTTTTTCTGAACTATGATTCTTGTTTTACAGACCTGTCAATTTGGTGGACAGCTACGAGAACAGATTTGCCTTTGCGTGCGCGTTTGGTGCCACTACAACCAAGTGGTTACACATTTTATTAGGCCAAGGATATTATGATATCTTTCCTCCAGAATTTAACGCGTGGCTTGAAAGCCCAGAGGTCCCTAGTTACAGCGGAAGTAAGTGAACTGCCTTAGAGTGCACGTGCACTATTTAGCTCGTAAAGTAGACGTTATTTTTGTAAACGATTCTAATGGAGCAGGTGTAGCTCAGTTGGTTAGTGCGCGGCTTTCGGAGCGAGAGGGTCCTGGTTCGATCCTCGGTGACTTCAACGTCTGTTTCGACTTTCCTTTGATCCTTGTAGCTATACTTTAAATACTCGAAAAACGGAGCACTGACAGAGGGAGGGGAGTAAAGGCGCACCGTTGGCTTCCACATATACCAGTTTCGTAACTGAGGAACTACCGACATTAAATAAAGTGACTTTACTTAACCTTTACTTTTTAATGGAGTGTCTGAAATTAAGGGTTGTTCCAATCAGAAACACCAACTCTTACCCAAGGCAATTTCGTATGGACACAAACGAGGCCATCGCCACGGAGCATCCGCGTCACTTCTCATGTTACGAAATTTAAAAAAACTACAACGGCTACGGAATTGAAAACGTCACTCCAAAATAAAGCTTTTTGATGTCTTAAGAATTTTGCGATTTTTCCATCTTGTTCGCGTTGAACACTATTTGCAACATTTCCTACATATTGTTGTTGTTTTGTGGAGTACGGCAAAGAAATGCACGGAAATTCGTGCTGCACGTGCAGCACGAGTACTTTTTCCTTTTTTAACCAATAATATTGTTCCTTTGTGGCGTTGTTTTTTGGCGTTGCTCATTGAACTTCCTAAAGTGAACGAGCCGGGAACGTAGGCCACGTGACTTTTCTTGCCGTCTCTCGTTTCTTGATACGACTTGAATATTATATATTGTAATGATTGAGACGTGCTAAGATTAAAAAATGATAATTTGAGTAAGTGCATGTTTGTAACACGAATTGCCTTCCGCCCTTTTTTTTTAGCCGCTTGGAGAATACTCGCCATGTTTACTATGGGGTTCGCATATTATCCCCTCTTTGCGTGTATGGCCACTGACTACAAGGTCACTGGTTATGTGATTGGCATGGCTTACTCTGCATTATGGTAAGACATTTGTTTAGTTTATTTGGCTTAAGAGGCTTAAGAGTCTTTTTCGCTTACAGTATATGTGACCACTCTCATGTTGAGCTTAGCACTTGCACTTCACTTTGATATGTGATTGGTTGGATTCTTGCACAACACTTTCAACTTTCCCATTTTCACCAGAAAGAAATACTACAAGTAGAATGTGAAAACACACAGAGATTTAATCAAGTTGAGAATGAGATAATGCACCTGGTTACCGCTAACGATGCTTCGAGCAACGCGGGCCTGATTGGTTCACTCAATTTCGGTTATCAGCTCATGTACGGTGTGACCAGAAGCACGTGACCTTGAAGCGTGTAACTTGCAACTCTTTTCCTTGGAACATAACAGGCGATTTTTGGATACCGATTTTATGCACAACTATGGACCAATATAAGATCGAAGCTGCACGCGCGGGAAAATGTGCAAGCTACGTTACATCCAAATAAGGAAATTTTTAAACTAAAAAAACCCTATCTCTGAACCAGAGTTGAACGCTTCAAGATCATGAGCCTCTGGTACGCCCTAATATGGAAGCTGATTACGTCAAGGGCTGCCAAGCTGGAAACTGATTGGCTTTAACTTCCAAGTGTCCCAGCGTTCAGAATCAAATGAGAATTTATAAAACAATTTATTCCATTTGCGGTTGTTGGATATAAGGCTGCATTGTTATAGCCATTTCATATCCAACGCGCGCTCATGGAATAATGTGCTTTTTGCAGTTGGCGATCACAGGGTACAAAAACCGCCCTACTGGTGAGCAAATTTCGCACTGGTACATCTAAAACAAAGCAAATTTATTTAAATTTTATTTGTTTTTAGATGTCCCAGTGCGCATTTTGCTTACCAGTATGACGGTTTTTTGCACCATGTGATCACCATTGTCAACTAAACCCAAACCGTTTTAAAATCGATAAGGGGGTTTCGTTTCTAAAGAAGCTGTGATACTGCGTTGGTGGAAAATTGAAACGCAGAAATGGGTTTATCCACTGAGTTGATATGAATTGACCACCATAGAGAAATTTGAAAGCTGGTGTTTCCAGCGTTAGCCCTTCGTCAGAGAGAATTGGTTTTCGAATTACGGCGGTCAATTTACCATATCAACTCAGGTGATAAACTCATTTCAAGCGTTAGCTCCTCGTCAGAGCGAATGGGTCATTTCGATCATGAGCCAGGTCGTTCCGACGAAGGACCAACGCTCAAAACGTCAGCTTTCAAAATTATTTCTATGATGGTCAATTCACCATATCAACTCAGTTGATAAACCCATTTCAAGCATTAGCTCTTCGTCAGAGCGAATGGGTCATTTCGATCATGAGTCAGTTCGCTCCGACGAAGGGCTAACGCTCGAAACGTCAGCTTTCAAATTTCTATGCGGTGGTCAATTTACCATATCAACTCAGCTGCTAAACCCGTTTCTGCGTTTTATAATCGGTGCGATAATTTCGATCAGTAATAAGCTCAAAAATGCCGTCCCTCGTCGGTTTTTTAGATCCATAGGCCTCGTGCATGATGACCAACAAGCCTTGTTTTCACAAGATTATTCACTTCACCTGGACATGCAATACAGCTCGCACTTAGGTTTTCTTTACAGGTTTGCCCCTTTGGGATTCAGCTCAAGTTAAGATTTTCGAATTCGAGGCTTGGTGGTGAAATCAGCTAGTCTGACGTCATCACGCATAAGGGCTATTCAGTGGTTTTTTTTCGAAACGGTGCGCTTGACACTCACAGCTTTGATCGGTCTACATGTAGGTCTGTCGTATCGTCCAATTTTTGCATTTTTTACATTTTTACAGGCTTGTTTTCACATTTGCGAAATTCTACCAATGCCCGTCTTTGAAATCAGAGGTAAGGAAATGTATTTAAAGACAGCATTCTAAGCAGCTATGTATTCTTTGTTATCATCAGACGTCACTTACGACGTGTACATGTTGCTGTCCGTAAACAAAGAAACGGCGGCCTTATAGCGATATTTCTTGTTTACAAACATCAAGGTCACATTTCTTTTGATAATTTGCCAACCACGGAAAAAAAGAAGTCATTGTTTCAACAGCCAATTAGGTTATGGTTGGCATATTAATAACCTTGGATGACGTCACCAGAAACGTCGCTATTCTTGGGTTTCACTCACGTGATCAACAGCCATGTTTTTCAACGAAAACAAAAGAATACGTTAGCATAATAATAGCTTTCAATTCCCGGAGGATTGGATCGGGACACCAACATGGCCGCCATTTCATTGTTTGGGGACACCAACATGGCGGCCGTGACGTCATGTGAAATCCAAGAATAGACTTTGCTGACGGTTAGCTTTTCTCATTTGCATTACAATGTAGTCTAGCATGTTCGTGAGGCAATTTCGGGCTATTTTGTAGTTTTAACCCGAAATTGCCTCGCATCCACGTTAGATTACATTGTAATGCAAATGAGAAAAACTAACCGTGAAAAGGGCTATTTTAATTTGTCTTTATGTATGTTAATTTATTCATATTTTTTCCTTGAATATTTCTCCATTCATCGATTGTGATCGTGTCTGGAAACGAATTTTTGTTTTTTCATCTTTCATTCCGCGTAATATTCGACTGCATTATACGACTTTGATTTTGTTCCCGTGGAGTCAAAGACAAATTTCGAAAAGGCCTAAATGACTAAAGAGCTTGCACGAAGAACCTGTCCAGGTAACTCTTGCCTTTGTTTTTCTCAAAACCTTTAACTGTTATTTTTTTTTCCAGGTTTTTCGTGGTGACAACCTGCTCATGGAGTTGCCTGTGTTCCTTTGTCTGAGTTTTTTGTTCGTGAAGTATCTCAGGTTGTTGATGATGGCTTTATACACCAGATACCGGCCGAGCGCTTCCCCAAAGGTTGGTTGACTCAATTTCACTCCATGCAGTAAAAACCTGTCGTACCATTTGTTGATATGTTTATTTACCCTCGGATTTTTAGAGTAGCTTGGTGTATCTAGTATCTCCAAACATTTACCCTCCCAACCATGATACACCACAGACCACAGACCACAGACGACAACACCGGGAACGACATGCCCTACTCTTCGTGAATAGTGTGAGGGTTCTTTTACGTCACACAGGATTATGAATATTGAAGAGTTGTGAGACGGGGCCTACGGTTTACCGTCCTTATTCGAGAAGACTAGAGAGTCTAACCATTTGCAGATGTCATTACAAAGGCAGCAGTTATCTGTAAAGACCCCGAGTGTTGGTCCAGCCAGAGTTGAACTTGCGACCTCCCGCATGGCAGCCCTGTGCCCAACCAACTGAGCCCCCAATGCGCGGTTGCCATTTGTAGATATTATGGTAAATTAAAATTATCAGTTGGGAATGATACGTAATTGACGAGAGATAGACTTTTACACGGGGTTTAACAACACGCGAAAGGTTTTGTTGTAGGCGTACTTGACAACCGCAGGATAACAAGAGCGGAGTTTTGAAAGAGTACCGTAAATGATCAATTTTACACAATCGATACACATGCTTACGTCCTTTTTCAGCCTGGGCTGAAAAAAATGATAGCCGTTACATGGATTTTTCAGCCCTTTTGATCGGGCTGAAAATTTCAGCTCGGTTTCCTCAAATAGGGCTGGAATTTTCAGTCTGGGAGGAATTAGCTGAAGCATTGTTCAAGTAATCGCTATCATTTTAATGAGGCCTTTATTCAGAAAGCCGGGCTGAAATTCGCCTTGCAATCGGCCACTGAATGCAAAATTAATTGTAAAGCTCGGGGTGGCTCGAAGCCTTTCGGGCCCGAAAAGTTATCGGGACTTTCGAGAAACGCCGCCAGGGGCCCCAGGTGATCAATGGTAATTATCCACCAACGCCACCGCGCGTGCGCATAAGTTACGTGCCAGTAAGGGAGATTCATGTAACGTTGTGTTTAGCACGAGACAAACGGGAACAATAATTTGGTCTAGGGGGAAGGGAAATCACGATCGGACCGGCCAAAGTTGACCACCTCCAAATGTAGTTCCAAACGTTCCGGTTGTACCGAACCGAAATGTACAGATTCTCTGACTTTTAACCGAAATTTCCGGAAATTTCAGTTGATTGGAAAGCATCTTTTACTGAAGGTCCCCACGGCTGGCATATCGGCAGCCATGCAGGAAACCCGGGACATCCCGTCCGTGGTCTATGGATCAGCACCAAATATTGGCCATTTACCGGCATTGCGTGTTAGTACACTTAGTTTTCCTCAATAGCAATGTTTACCTCTGTACTAAGTTGTAGTCCCTGGTCTTGCTAAATCACTCACTTGCCCTTTTTGTTTACAGGATGAAGAAAATGAATGGATGACATTTTATAAATACAGATACGTGGTGAAACTTTTAGATCCCATACAAAATGAGTATGTAGAGATATTCTTTCTTTCTTTTTTACCTTAGGAGCGAAGGGGTATTCGTCTTCCACACCAGTTGATAGGATAAGTCACGCCGATGAATAAATGGTCCAAAATATCTCCTTGGATAACCACCAAGACCTGCAGTTATCACGGCCAAAACATTTGCCGTTTCTGATGTTATTTAAACTTCAGAAATTTGATCAAAACTTGATTTTTGCGTAGTCTTCGATCGTTATCGAAAGGGAACCTTCACTTTTACTGCATTAAACTACGGAAATAATGATTGCAACAATTTCTTTTTCGAACTGAAAAAAATATGGTGTTTGTATTAGGAAAAGTGGATTTTAGAATCGCTAATTTTCACATTTCCTAGGCACAGCTATCTTGAATGATTGTGACGTGTTAGGGTTCCCCAATGGTTCTGACACGCAAATAGCGTTTGTGTATACATAATAACGCCATTTCCGAGTTCATGTCTGCCTCCTTCTCAAATCGAGTCTAAGTGAGAAGTTTTTGTGATGACAAGTAGTTCTACTTCAAATATGTATGAAAACCAATTTTTATTACAAAAAAATCTCACTTAGACTCGCTTTGAAGAAGAGGTAGACATGAACTTGGAAATGGCCTATAGGGCCAACCCTAACGCGTCACAATTATTCAAGATGGCGGCGTCGGGAAAGTTTTTTGTGGGGTGGAGGTTTGCGTTAAAACTTTTGTTTAATTTCCAGTTGAATTTCACCGTCCACAATCAGTGACCTGAGCATCGAACAAATCGACGAACCCTTTAAAACTCTGACCAGGGTGGGAAATGAAGCCACGACCTTCGGGTTAGATCATCGCTGCTCTACCGACTGAGCCACAAGAGAGTTTTTCTCTGTCCTTGTGTGGGCCCATTTCCATTAGTAGAGCTAACGCTCACATGGTACATTTGGGGTAGAAAACTAGCACTTCACATTACACTCTAATCAGTTAAGTCGAGTTATTTTTAGATTGATTTTGCTGGGAAACTCGACCTTATCATCTAATCACAAGTCTTGCACGAGAAATTATTACCGATGGGATTAAGAATGATCACTGGTGCAAGCCAAATCTTATTTAAGAAGGTGTCTAAAAGTAGTACGATCTGTGAAAAATGCCCTTACGTCCCGGGCAAACGACTTCAACATCCTTTCGATTTTGTTGAACGATGTTGACTGCTGGGGTTGGCAAACGGTTTCAACACAAGCATGAGGAACATTTGATTCAACAAAGCTTCACGAGAGGCCCGGTATTCAGTCCCAGGCTACAGCCGTGGTTGTTACTATGGATACGTCATTGGGAGACCGGTTAGTGCGCACGCGCGTACCAAGGAATGTTGAAAGAGAGGGTCAACCGGCTTCAACTTCATTTAACATTCGCGAAAACAAAAGAAATGTTGAATGGTTGTTGAACCAAAGTGTAAACGCGTTTAAACTTATAATATTCAACCTCGATTCAAATTCGATACACGGTTGAAGGGAAGGGGGGGGGGGGGGGGGGGGGGGGGTGGGGGACTGTTCAATATCCTGTTCACCAAAATCCGCCGTATGAAAGCGGTCTTCGTATCTTATTAAGGCATTTGAATTTATTTTTTAGGCAAATAGAAGAAGCGTCCTTTAGAGGAAGACTTGAAGGAAAAGTTTACAAATGGAAACCAGGTTTTTAAACCTTTAATAACTTTTTTAGATCTCAGGATGACTTTGTGAACGTTACTTAGGACCGATTATGATGCCGCTGATGATGATAACGTTGATCGAGACAGTAACAAATATGATCAGATGGTGACGTCAAAGATAAAGACAATGATGATGACTACGTCGACGACGACGACGATGATATGATGATGACGACGACAACTACGACGTTGACGGCGACGACGAAGGTGACGATAATGATGACGACGACCATGATGATGATGACGAAGACGATGTCGACGACGACGACGAAGGTGACGATGATGATGACGACGACGACGATGATGATGATGACAACGACGACGAAGACGACGGCGAAGGTGACGATGACGATGACGATGACAATGACGATGATTATTATTTTTATTGTTTTTCTTTCAATTTTTTTTATTTCCACTACATTACATTACTTATACTACTAATGCTACATTAAATTACATTACTAACGGAAATATTTGCCACTTACATGTTAATTCATTTCAAGTGTCACATGTCATGCATACGATACAATACAATGCATGACACCCTTCTTATCATTACATCTGAATTGCTTATCTTGACATCCAACAGAACCCCCAAAACAACATTGTGAATTATTCACTGGAAAGAAAGGAAGCCTACCAAGACAAATTTGTCAAGAGAACTTTTGTCAAGAGAGTTTTTCTCTATACGGGCACTGTTTGAAACCAGTTCTATGACGCTTCTCAGTACTGGATGTTTGCATTTTTTTAAATAGTATAAACATTTTATTGTTATTGTCTCAAGGTTCTCAATCAAATCAATTTTAATTAGAGCACATAAAATCCATAGTTCATCTTTGGAGAGAACATTTTGAACATTCAGAGTATCCATGTGCTTCTGTTAGCAAACGTTTTTACCAAAAGGAATATTCCAGAGGTCAAGATTCTTTTATAAAGTTGCATTTCTTAATGTTAATCACGTCCTGTCCTTTAGACGGAACTCACTGCCGTGACTGGGCATGTGTTAGATGGTACATTGTGACAACAGGATTCTTGATATCATAATTATGGCACCTGTCAGTCAATTAAAATTGATGAAATGGGAATTAAAAAGAAGACGTTTTCTTCGTTTATTTTTCCGTCTTTTCTTGTAGAGTTCAAGTATTCTACTCGGGTCGTTTGTACTTATTTCATCAGCTTTGTTGGAATTTATGTGGTGAGTTCTTAAAATTTCAAGTAGCCTTAAAGTGATTGTGATACCGCATTTTTCAGTACGTTAGCCTGCAGAGGAGGCTTTTAGCCAAACCGGTAAATCCACCCCCTTCCCCCCCCCCCCCCCCCAAAAAAAAAAAAACTCTCTCCCTCTCATAAGCCTCGTCCTCGATTTGCTGTAAACCATAACTCCCGATTAGCGACTTGTAGCAAATCAAATAATTTTATTGACACCATTTTGGAAGGAAAAAAAGAAGAAGAAAAGTTACACGTATAAACATACTATATAAAACGTACTAGATTACAAGATTAAGAGATAATGAATTGTAATACGTTAGGAGGAGGTGGTTTGGTCCAGTGGTTATCGCGTTGGGTTTGCATGCGGTTTCCCCGGGTTCAAATACAGCTCTAACCTCTGGGGCCCGTCTCTCGAAAGTCCCGAAACGTTACGGGTCATTTTTGGGTGTCACAATTCCCTTTGTGTCTCAAGAATAGAAAGCATTTAAATCGTCAAATTTCACAGTCATTTTTCTTTTTGTTACCTTGAAAACATGTTAAAAGATCGGATTTCCAAAACAAGTGGTTGGCAGTTTCACAAATGGCTTCTCGAGCCCGAAAAGTTTTCGGGACATTCGAGACACGGGCCCCTGGTTTGGATTTATTTCCGGTTGTCGCGGATTCAACTCATTGTAAATAGCCGCCAGCTGGTTGCCTCCTTCCATTAGGGATTCTTAATCATGTTTCTGTCAAGTTTGAATTGTTTCTTTCAGATTATTAAAAGTGGGGTGCCTGTGAACTAGCTTGATAGCCAAGTGCCCTTCCACTGTAAACAAAGCATTTGCATTGACAGTTACATAATACGTGTACAGCAACCAAATTAGCTTGTCTTTCGAGTTTTCTGCTGCTTATGAACAATTAAAGGAAAGGACAATGGAAGGAAAAAAACCGTCCCCGAACCATTAAACTAATAAAAAGAATGAACATGGTTGCAGAAAGTAAAGGGCTTTAAAATAGGGTGTCCAGTCACAAAACGCGCGAACATCGCAAGTAAAATTGGAAGTAAAATTCGGAGTAAGTACATTTAACGCTGAAAACGTGGGAAAATGCGCTTTTTAGGTTCTGTTTCTTTTTGGGTTAAAGTCAGGAGATTTTTCCACACGCATTCTTTTGACACTTAAGTGAAAACCGATTTAATAAAGGATTTGCGGTGTTATCAGAACTCAGTTTGATTTTCACTTTTTTTTTGTAGATTCTCATCAGTTATATTAAACTTGGAGTAACATGGGTACGGTTACGTAAAAATTGGGCGACTTCCCCTTTCTTAGTTGCCTTGAGTGAATTGATTGACATCGATCAATTTCTTCTTATCCAATCAGGTTTGTATAAGCGCAATTATCAGTTGCCTTTCCCAACACAGCACTTAGGTGGCGCAAATATCCAAGGTGTTGATCTAGTGTGTTACTCTAGTCAGGCAATTTGCATGAAGTACTGGACACCTAGGCTATGGAGTTGAACTGGACAAGGCGATCTTTCTCAATCTCTCTCAGTTACAATCATCTTTGATTCCTGATTTGGTTTGAATTTTAAATGAACTTTCTCATGACGTTCGTTCGCAATACAAATAAGAAAAAAAAATCTCCTTGGAAAAATAAACATGGTTATCAGTGGTTTTGGTAATTGTTTCAAAAAAAGGATGCGCAAAATTTAAGCCAAAAAGCAAATTAGGTAAAAGTGTTCCTCTCTTACTTTACGGTCTTGACCCAGCACAGTCACAAATGGACTTATTTTAATAAACATTGTACGCGGACGGTTGGGTTGGACGTTTTTCATCGCTGAGTGAAAGTCTTTCGTAACTTAAGACAGGTTGCATACATAAATATTTCATCGAGAAGTTCTGGTTGGTGTATTATAGGAAAAACATCGCTCAATTCGGAATCATAGTTTCTTGTAACGAATGGATCTCCTCAATTTTTAAGGCTCGTGCAGTTTTGAGAACTTTCCAGAGCATCATTCGACTCATCACAGGCAACGGTGAGGGCTTCCACTAAAGCCTGGCTTTTACTAGCAACGCAAGCACAAGTGCAAGCATAAGTAGCTTATGCCAGTGAAAACGAACGTCGACATAACATCAAAATCAACCACGGCATCCGCCATTTTGTTCAGATGCTCAGACGCGGGGAATCTGGAACGAGTGCTTTAATTGGTCAGACGTAGCAAATTTCCTTGTGTGCTTATGCTGTGTTTCGTTTTCACACAACGCAAGCGGATGAAAACATATGCGCAAGCACAAAGAAAAGGAACAATTTTTTTATCATTATTCATTGTGCTTGCGCTTGTCAATGTGCTTATTGCGTCAACCCCGTTTTCACAGTGAAATAAGCGCTCTTATGCTATCACTTGTACTTGCATCGCTAATGAAAACCAGGCTTTAGACTTGGGTGCTGATCACAAGTAAAGGCTTGCGTTTAATAGTTCTTCTGGTTGGCTGAAAATAAGGCGAGATTTGTAGATCACACAATAGTTTCTCTATCAATTCTCGAGGAAAGGTTTATGAAATCTTTTATTTAGCTGTCGAAAAACGTGCCTTCAAGTTTAAGCACCTTTTGTTTGAACTATCATTTGTTAACATTTGCTTTTAAATTATAGTCGTTTTTAGTTTAAGTGGAAAAAAACCCATCTGCCATTTTTTGTTTTCATGTTGCCGCGTGTGGTTGCTATAGTAACGAATTGGGACTTTATAGAGTAGTCACAACCGAAAAATTTTGTTGGGTTGTAATAACGCTAATCATGAAACGTAACAATGCAAAAGTAAAGAAATGGCGACACAATTGAAGAGAAAAAGTTGTTGATAACATCGCGTTTGTTGAAAGGGGGAATTCAAATCCATGTTGTAATAGTTATTCTTTCTTTCTTGCTTGCCTCTCCCTGTCCAGTGGCCATTTTTGTCGCAGTTGTATTGTCAGCGATTTATGCAGTTGTACTGGTGGCAGGCATGCTTTCATTGTACAGGTAAAAGTCGACATTTTCATCGATTCGTTGTTTGTTTCATTCAAATTTGTTTAGCAGGGACGATGTGTATTTTCAGTGGCATGGGACACGGGGACTTGAAACGACCCGGAGGATGATTTGAGGCATCCCACCGGACAATTTTAAGATGGAAAGGACCCTGAAATCTCGGAAAGGCCTTTTACGGAAAATTTCTCGGAATAAGTGTCTACGAAATGCTTTTATTATGCTTGAAATTGGGTGTGTCAAGTCCCTAAGCCCACACGTCCCAGCGCTGCCTTCCGTGTTTGCATCGTTGAGGCAGCGTGGGGTCCTTTGGTCGCGAGTGCTGGGGAATTCTGGAAGAAAACCAGCTCTCACACAATTTCAAGGGTGCGTGACCTGAGATTTGTAACGTGACAATACTGCGAATGTCTTTTGATTTGAGTGCGCCTGCATTCTTTGCGGACACATTCGCATATCCCATTGGTGGGACCCTGTCTCTCCCTGTCTCGAAAACCTGTCACGATCTATTTCACATTTTGTCTTCTTTAGGAACATTTGCTACTACGTCTTCAGAGAGGTGACAAGCAATTTCTTCCGCTTGCTCTTTTCAGTAAGGCTCCCCCATCTATCACGGTAAGTAACTCTGTTTGATTTGTATTTCGAAACGTACCCCTGCTGTTTCCCGCTAGGCGAATTGTAAGGAAATGTCCATCATTACAATTGTAAATGTAAACTGAATTCGGGGCCTCCATAAACCCGCTGTCCGAGAAAGTCCGTATCGCTAGAAGCGAAGTTAAAGCTTAAACCGAACAAACTTTTAAGTCCATGACTTAGAAGTGTCAATCTATCTCCTTTGGCCTTGTCCCATCAGTTTACCGTTATTTTCTAAATTTGTTATACAGTCCTATCCAAACAGTGATCAATCAGATGGGGCTTGATGACTACAAAGCCCTGATTGGTCCGTAACCAACTGACCACACGAGGGATCGCTCGTGTTAAATGCCAATCCTTATTTTATCAACATGATGTTATCATAAACGATTGAAGTGATTCTCGCACCTATCTAGGCAATTTAAGCAATTGTCTCTTACGTAGAGTTAACTGAATAGAGTGTAATGTGAAGTGCTAGGTTTCTATCCCATATGAACCATGTGAGCGTTAGCCCCTACTGATGGAAATGGGCCGACACACAAGGGCAGAGGAAAAACTCTGACCAGGGTGGGAATTGAACCCACGACCTTCGGGTTTAGTTCTCCGGGATAGAAATCTAGCACTTCACATTACACTTTATTCAGTAAACTCTGTTTAAAATATAAGTGCTACACGGCCAACGTTTATAGAAACGTAACCTTTCGTTGTCTCTTACATAGATACTTGATCATGTGTTTGACTTCATAGCTCAGTTAGTTGAGCATTGCTTCGGCATCGCAGAGGTTATGCCTCAGCAAAGTTTAAATTTATCGCGAAGGTGATCACCTTAATATTCTCACAAATGCAATTTTCATGTGCGATCTGGAAACACGAAACAAACGAACCAACAGATCACCGTAATGTTCAATTCCTCGACGCGTTCACACTGAACCCTTTATATTCTTCTAATTTTAGGTTGCGACATTGAAATATTCAGGATTTCAAGTGGCTTATCTTTGTTTGGGTAAATATCATGTTTTCTACGTTCGCAAATCCCATCATACGTCTTG